>NC_137694.1:169588595-169617913 GCF_964034855.1 Anser brachyrhynchus | reverse complement strand
ATAAAGCCATGATTCTGATACTTATACTGATACAAATTCTGATATTCATACCAAGACATCAGCCTGATTTCCTAAAATTATTTAATACAAAAGAATGCAATACTCATAAAAAATGTTTAAAAATGCAAAATGAATCTCCATTTTACTATTCTCTGCAACAAGTGTAATTTATAGGACACTAAATCTAAAGCATTTTTAATGCTTTCAAACTGTCTGTGCAAATGTAAGACAGTATATAGTAAGAGAGCTTTCTACCAAATATATGAATTGATTCTTTCACAGAAAAACTTCCAAATATATTAACATTTGCTTGCTTTGAAAGATATATGTAGTCCATTGAAAGCAACAGGACTATCCACATTCTTAAAGGTAGGCATATGTTTTAAAACCACAGCATTTTTCTTTTAATGTAAATAGGTAATTCCTACAGGTGACCTTCTCCAATATAGAAAGTTTTTTTTACAGCAGACCAGGAGACTGGAAACATCGTGTACTTCATAAAGACAGATAACACTAGTACAAATATATACATATAATAAACATTAAGTTTATATTTTGACTAAATTTAAAAAAAAAAAAAGTATAATTAAAAAAAATAAGTTTTAGTAATGTCTTTTAAAGAACACTAAAACTATTGATATACCCTGCCTAGGTTTATCAGATATAAATGTAATCTATTGCTAATACATCTCTTTAAAATACAGTACCTATAATCTGAGAACTCTTTTTTTTTTTTTGACCTATCAGTAAAAATTGTGATCTAGTTCCACTATTAAAAAAATAAACCTAAGTCATTAGTAAGTATAAGAACAACATGAAATCAAGGTTACAAAAGATGTAATTAAATACTAATCAAATATATATTGCCTGTTCCCTTTATAGTTTACTTTTCACTGCTAATTTCTTTTTGATCTCTTACAATTCTTTTATGTAAGATGAAAAATCAAAGCATTTCCCAAAAGTAAAAGATTTTAAAAATAATTTCTATCATACAACAATTTGTATATACAAGCATATTCTGAGAAATGTTCTGAACAACAGCTTTTCTGGCCAAATCTAAAATGCCTATTACGTGTTCTCAGTACAACATTATTAACAAGTGCTCTAACATGAACATTATTCAGTTACGAACTTGAATCATGACGTTGTAATGCAATAAATATATGCCTGTCAATTATGCTCAAATTTTTGCAACAGCCCCATTTACTCCTTCCTTGCCCTTTCTCCCCAGCTCCATTCAACTCCACTATGTATCTCTATTATTTTAAGTTGTCAGCAAGGTAGTCTATTAGCATATCTATGTACGGCCCTCAGTTAGTCCTACATTTTAAATAACACATTAAAGAAAAAAGATACATGTCTAATAGTTAAAGATATTTTTCTCAGTATTTTTAGTATTACCTAAAATCGTAATAACTAAATAAGTGAATAAGAAAACTAGTTTGAAAGCCTAGCTTGAATCCAAGCTTATTTTATATCAAAAGGAACATAGCATAATTTACGCATTTGTCTGCTTTAGAGAATAATTCTGTAAAGTCTAAGGATGCATAAAATTTTTTGATTATAACATGCTCTTATCTTAACGTAAAAAGGATCTAGCTAATGTGACATGGTGAACCAGGAAATTTTCATTACACCTGTTTCTGAACTATAGATAATTTTAGATTTTCAAAAGACATGAAATCTCACTGTTTGATATTTATAACAATATATATATATTTCTTTTTTCATACTTAAATAATTTTCTTCTTCATAAGGAGGATGAAAATTATACAGGATGCAATGAAAATATCTACTGTAAATTAGTTTTGCAATCAACAGGGTACTTTTAAAAGGAAAAATGAACAGAAAGTTACGTAGGTACTGCTCACACGGGTAACAATAAAAACTTTAGCCAGCTTTATTAAATCAAAATCATAAACATTAAGAATATTAAAAAACAATTTGTGACTGTTTTAGAAAGTTTCTATTTTGTTCTTAATGAATTGCTCAGATACACGCGATTTACAGTATCTCTCCATTCGGTTCTGCAAATGGTATTGTATATATTCACACACCTGCTGCAGAAAGATGTTGACTGTAAATGTAATTATCACAAAACATCATTTAAAGCAACATGAATTGAAATACAGTTTGTGATCCATTTCCTCAATCACAACACTTACAGGCACTTTCAATAGTTTTGGTGAGTATATCCTGAACTGCCACTCAGAGTCCTTTTAGTCCGAAGAGACCAGAGGAAATTCACAGGAGAGAATATAAGTATACAATATTTACAGAGTTATCCCTCCCCAGTGCAGTTTTGCAGCTCATCAATATCTGTGGTTTAGAGTAAAAAATTTGAAATGCTCAAAACTGATCCTTACTCTCATGAAATTCAGTGTCAGCATTTTTACACTGTATGCTGTGGAAAACACACTACTACTCTTTTTCTTTTTGTTCCATTAAAAAAAAAATGTAATGTTTTAAAACATGGTATCACAGAATTCAGTTAATGATAAAAAATCCATATTTAATAGATTACACTTCAATATTCTGCACTGCTTAAGAAATGAAACGTCAGCAGTTGTTACAAGATGTCCCCAGCTGAGCACTGTACCAGATAAATAAGCAGAACATAGTGAGTTAAGGGTAAAGTTAGTTCTTGAAGCAAACTGGATATTATCACTTCAAGTCACAGACATACCTTGATTTTAAATATAAAGATTTTGGTTTATGCTTCAGGATATTTGAAAATAATTTAAGTGATAATGGAAAAAAGAAAAATTCTTCCGTAATGCACACTGGAGAAATTATCTATATATGAATTAACTCTCTGGATCGTAATAGCTTTTTGCAGATGACTCTTCAGCTCTACCATTTAAATACATATTTAAGCAACTAAAAATTTACTGTCATTTCATATTATGTCAGTCCACATTATGGCGCTGTTACAGTATGCACATTTAAAGATTATTGAAAAAATTACTGTTCATGTGCAGTACATAATTTGCAAAAGGTTAATAACTATTTTAAAACAACGAACGGCATTAACTTGTAATGCAAAGCAGATGCCCCAAATGCTATTTTTAAAACAAAACATATTTAACTTATAAAAGAACAAAAGGGATCTAAATCTAGTCCTGTTTCTTAAAAACAGACAGACGTTGCAGTTGTTTTGGACCCTTGGTTTGCTGGCTCATAAAATTTTGAGAAAAGTCAGTAGTTTCTGACTACTAACTCACTGTACTATCCTGCAGCCAGAGATGCATTTTTACAGCTGAACTTGTAAAGCTCTTTCACGAAGTGGTGATACTACACAGGCTGAAAGAGATTTACCTGTACCAGGCCAGCAGAGATTGCAGTAATAATTTAATACATCTATGATGTAGTCCAAAAGGAAAATATTCAAATTCAATATAGTGTATGAGAATTGTGTGCTTCACATGCAATTCACTTCAGATGATGAATCCCAGTGATGGGCAAAACCAGCCGCACGGAATAATCTAGCAGCAGGAGAAAACAGAAAAAGTCCTAAAGGGCAGTCAAACAAGCATTACCATTTGCAACAAGCATCCAGAATACACTCCAGATTGCAAAATCTTAGGCACGCAACTAGTAAAGGACATTACTTCCGGCCGTGCTGATCAATTGCTGAGAAGCAGCAGCTCCAGAGGCCGACTGCGGGTGCTGCCAACAGGGGGCATTTTCCGCGGGTGCGCCCGTCCGCGCCCCTGACGACGGCGAGGGCTGGTGCTGAGCGCAAGGGAAGGCTCGGCGAGTTCAACAAACAAGCATCACAAGTTGCACTGGTAACATTTTCACCAGCACTCTTCCCTTCAGCAGACATCAGGAGAGTGAAAATCAAGCGCTCCGGACAGGCCGAAGAGCCTCACTCATTACGTGTGCAGCCCCAAAAAGGGAGCAGAGGCCTAAAAGTGAACTTAGTATTCGGGCAGAGGTAGAGAGAGCTTGTGGAAATAGAAAACTTATTTGCTGGCAGGTATATTTCACTGTGCTTTCATACAGTCCGTTCTCTTAAGTAACACTGATGCAAAATTGACAACGAAACTGTGCACTTGTATATAAACTATAGTATAAGATTTCTTTAAAAAAATCACTATCAATAGCTATAAGACAAAGGAGGAGTTAATCAAATTAAATACTTCACAATAAATAAATAAATAAATGAAATAAAAAAGAAAGAAAAGAAAAAGAAAGGTGAATCAACCAGGAAGAAATTTCTCTGTGCCCATCACCACCAGCCCTTCCCAGCCCTGCACACGAACAGCACACGTAGCATTGCACAATGGACTGCGAACATTCACTGGGGAGAAATGTTCCCTTCCTCAAGTATCAGATACTGGGCTAATGCCAGCAACTAAGTATCAGATTAAAGGGATAAATAGTCTGTTCTGTTGTAGTAATTATGCTCCAAAGATCTCAGCTTCTAATTTATAATATTTACCAATAAATAAATGCCATGAGATAGGTATTAAAGTTCTGTTACTGCAGGCGGCTGGAGTCTTTTAGGGGTTTTTAAGCCTGAAGAAGCCACCTCCGAAGCTTTTACTCCTTCTTTATAGTTACTACAATTTATCCTCTGGCCTTCCAGAAGTCTTCTTTGCTTGTAAAACCTACCATATTTCTGCTGATTATATTTTACTAATCTGTGGCAAGGGAGGTCATCAATATAAACCACAGATAGGATATATTTGAAATTATTTGCAGCTGCACTTGCTGACCTGTTTAAAACATCTATGATCTGTACCAGCCTATCTGGGTGAGATACTCCTTTAATTAATACAAATAGGAGAAAAACTATGCGAGTGTGCAGTATTCAGTAAACAAGTACATGCCAGGTCCACATAATTTGAGAGAAGCAGAATCTAGCAAAGAGAGACTGTTTAACTGCAGTCAGTGTAAACCAGGCTTTGGAGAGAACTGTTTTATCTCCAGCATCTTTCCCCTCTGCACTCAAAGTCAATTGGGTTGTTCTCCAAAATTTGTAAACAGCTTTCAAACAGTGCAAATAATTCTCTGTTTTAAGTATGAATGTCAATGAACTCATTCAAATCATCTTCAAATGTCAGCAAAGATTAACATATCCTGGCCACAGGAGGGAGGTCAGAAGAAGGCACGCTTTTAGTTTTTAATGGGCACGATCCAAAGCCAGTCTAAGTCTGGGAAAACTCCAGGAAGGGACCAGCATGGAAAAATTCCACAACAAGTACTTGAAACACAAGAGACCAGAACAATCTGGGATCAATAGCTTCCAGGTCATTAATCCTACGCAGGTGACATCCAGTGAACAGTTCGCTACTCTGTTTCACGTACACATTCAAGAAACCTGACTCGATTGGGGTCTAATAGTTTTAAATATTTTTCATGTTTTGCCTTTGCATTTCTCCTATTTGTTTGGCATGTGGCTTTCTAGCATCCCATTAATGTCAAACCGTTTAATCATAATGTAGGCTAAATGCACAGTTTGCTATTTCCTGGATTTCTGTTTGGTGACCAATGCTTTTTTTATGGGGAAAATAAAAGCAAAGGTCAGTATGACCAGAAAAGAAAAGTCATCTTCCATAACGGAAGACTGTTTTTCCAGTGAACTGATACAGAAGCCTAATTTAGAAAAAGGTCCTTTAGTATCATGTTATTATTAGTAGTATCACAAATAAACACAGAAACCAATTCACTTTACAGACCTCCACATTAAGCATTCAATAGAAAATCCCTTGGTGTTTTATTGATTTTTGTTTTATTGATTTTTTAAAATAGCAATATCACAGTTAAAATGCATCATTTTGGTGAAACACATCTAAAACTTTTCTATCTCAAAATAAGTTATTACAAATTATTTCCACAGCAACTGGCAACTAACGATTCAATCCATTTAAAGAACAAAGTAATGGCTTTATTTGGATGCCTTTTTTGATTAAATAACGTATTAACCTTGATGAAGCTTTCTAAAAAGGGATTAGTGTATTCAAGTGCATCAGCTGATTATGAGACAAATATAACAGTGATAAGTTGCTGGTTCGAAATTTTTGAATCTGATGAGTATAACAATTTAGCCGCTAGGATGGAGTTGGCTCTTACAGCTCCCATCTCAACAGCAAGTGTCCACCCAGGATACAGAAAGACATCACCCAGATAGTGTATGCAGTAACTGAGAGTCTGGAAAGGTCACGTAAATCACTAAACCAAGTAGACGAAAATATCCTACATAAGTACTGTACAGTCAGATATAATTAAAAATAATTAAATTGTGAGGAAAGAATCAGAATGAAATGTATCGGAGGGGAAACCCTGAAAGTAAATACAGTTTTATGTTCCAATGGTATCATCCATTTTGACCAAAACTCACTGACCCACTTTGCTTTATTTGTCTATACTGTAATAATACATTTTGCATACCTATTGTAAATCCTTTCCATTAAGTTATTTGCTTAATGGATGCATAAATACATCTACTACAATTACGCTTTTTAAGGGTCAAACCCTATCCACTTCTCAACACACTGCTGTAATTTCTACTGTGCTGGATGATAACACAGCAGACCTCAGAAACAGTTGAAACACGGCCGATTTTGTACTCTTGACATGATCAACCCGTGTTACAACCAGTCTGCCAAACCCTTGCATAACCCTGCCAAGTCCAGGAACTGGTGTCCCTGTATTCCACCCTGCCCCACCCCCCCCCCAAAAAAAAAAAAAGATCTATTTTTTAATTTTATGTGTTGAAATTACATCTCGCATGATATGAGCATGGCAAACTAGAACTGGTGTCACTTTGTTTTAAGAACCAAATCTTGAACTCCTGCAGAGGTTTTACAAGTTAGACGCCACACAGAGGCATCTCTTAAGATCCATGTTGCTTCCACATGAAACAACGCAGGGTTACCGATGCAGTTACATTTATGTCAGAGCTTGGAAGTTACTCCAGGATGTTTTGTCCTGCTGCCCCAAAAACCAGAAACCTGAGCCATCAGTCTAGCAACAGAGTAAGTGCTTTGCTCTGCCTGGCTCAATGCTAAGGAGTCCCAGCTACCCTCAGTCGGGGGCAAGAAGGGAATGTCCCACCCGGCCATTAGCAAAGGCAACGAGCACGGAATCACACGGGGTTAATTCTCCATGTGCTGGCTGTTGCTGCACCTTGAAATCCGAAGATGAGAAAGCGAAACGAGCCGGGTCTGCCTGTTTGCGCATACTGAAAGTAGCATCGAGACTTTGTCTGCATACTCCTCACTGGAGAGTCCTCCCTGCTGTGTAAAGTTCCCAGCACCCCTAAACCGGAGCCACCCCCCAGCCCCCGGCGAACTGGGGGGCTCAGCTCTCCGGGTCACAACACTTCTGCGACCCCTTTTCCTGATCGAGCCGCCCCAAACCCTG
The DNA here is from genome assembly GCF_964034855.1 of Anser brachyrhynchus. Taxonomy (NCBI): domain Eukaryota; kingdom Metazoa; phylum Chordata; class Aves; order Anseriformes; family Anatidae; genus Anser; species Anser brachyrhynchus. The sequence goes on along the minus strand of NC_137694.1, from coordinate 169,610,539 downwards.
TAACCTACAGATGGCGAGACACCAGCCCCACTCTTTAGCCCCCGCTTGCAAAGCAGGCAGCTCTCGCAGCAGGAATTTCCCTTTTCGCCAGCTCCTTCTCCCCGGCCGTTGTCGAGTTTGGGGCTTCCCTCATCCTCCTCTTCTTCCTCCTTCTCCTCCCCCCGACCCGCGGGGTGCGAGGGCCGGGCAGCGCGGCGGCGTGCGCGTAACCTGCGCGCCCGCCTCACGCTGCGAGGTGCCACGACTCAGCCTGCCCAAATGACCCCCAGAAAACCTCCTGCTTCCCCCCGCCACCCCCATCTCCGGCCGGCTCCGGGGCGCCGGGCGCTGCTCGCACCTGCTCCGGGGGACCCGAGCCCCCCGGGGGGGGGATGGAGGGGGGGCAGCCCGACCACCAAAAAAACTAAAAAAGCGCCTCCTCGGCGCCTTCCCGCCCTCTCTCCTCCTCTCCCTCCCCTCTCGCCATGTGGCAACTGCCCCCTAGCCCTATACAAAAGTGCACGTGCCCTTTGGGATGCGTGACAACGGCTGATGGCCGAGTGGCCTCCATCCCCCCCCCGATAGGGCCCTCAGCCCGGGAAGTGCCCCGGAAGGCAACAATTGACGTGAAACCCAAGATCGCCCCCTCCACACACACACACACGACCCCAAACCCAGGACCGCTCCCCGCCCGCCCCCGTGCGCCCTTCAGGCCGTCTTCTCCCAGGGCTGTGCGTTTTAAAGGGCTGAACTTGAGGAGGGGGCGAGTCAGAAAACACTTTGGGTGGCCATGCTGCCGCCTTCCCCGGCCCCGCGCGGCCCGGCGGCCCCTCCGCCCCCCCGCGTGAACTGCGCGGTGCGCTGCGCAGTCCCCGGCCGCCCCAGCGGGGGGGGGCAGAGGATGTGGGGGGGTGAAGGGGACAATGACAGGGCGACAGTTGCACGGCACGAAGGGAAGGGGGCAGAAACACCCTTTTCTCCTCTCTCCCCGTCCCACCAAGAAGCAGCGCGGCCGGGTGCGGAGCAGGCTTGTGGGGGGCCAGGGCTGGGGGGAATGGGGGAAAAAAGGGGGGGTGACGGCATGGGGCCGCAGGACGCCCCCCCCCCGCCCCCCCCCCGGAGTGAGCGGTGGCGTGGGGGTGGGACGGGGGCGGCGGCTGGAGGGGGGGGATAATGGGACGGGGGGGGGGTGTCTCGGGGTGTGCGTGTGCCTTGCGGCGGTTACCTGGCGTTGGTGCAGTCGTTGTAGAGGGTCTCGAAATCCTTCCTGGAGATGAGTTTGCAGCGGTTGACCCCGGGCTGGATGGCCCCCAGCCCCCGCAGGATGCGGACCTGCTCCACGTTGCAGACCACGGGCGTGATCTCCAGCCGCTTCAGCTTGGTGTAGACCGTGTGCAAGCCCCCCACCAAGTGCTTCAGGAAGAGGTCGAAAGCCTGGGGCAGGCAGATGAGCTCGCAGCCCTCCACGGTGAAGGAGGCCACTTTGGCCCCCCTCAGATCCACCATCTTGCACTCGTTATTTTGGGGGGTGTTCTCCACCGGGGACGGGGTCGAGTACACGGGCTTGCCGGGCAGGCTGCTGGCCACGCTGGCCGCGCTGGCATTGGGAGCGGAGGTGCTGCTGCCGCTGCTGCTGCTGCTGCCGCTGCTGCTGCCGGTGTTGCCGGTGCCGGTGCCCAGGCTGGGGCTGCCGCCGCCGCCGCCGTTACCGCCGCCGGTGGTGGTGGTGGTGGAGGTGACTGTGGCCGCCGCCGCTGCGATGGGCTCCGGCCGGAATAGGTTTGTCCCCGAAGCGGCCGGCGGGGGAGCGATGGACGGAGACGGAGAGGAGGTGGCCGCCGCCGCCGAGGAGGAGGTGGTGGTGGTGGTGGTGCAGGCGGCAGAAGTTGAGACCGGAGGCTGAGGGGGGACCAGCTGGGTCGGAGGGATCAAAGCAGCCGGTACGGCCATGGTCACATATACGGCGGAGGGGGGCAGGGGGAGGGGGGAAAGTTCCCACACACACACGCGGGGGAAAGGGGAAAAATTTTAAAAAATATAAAAAAAAAAAAAAAAAAGGAGAGGAAAGGAGAAGGGAGGAGGGGGGAGAAGAAGGGGGGAATAACCCCGGATCAGGTGCTGCGGCGAGCGAGAGAGCAGGGGGCAGAGTGAGAGAGAGAAACGCACAAAGTGTCCCGCAAGTGGGGACGGAGGAGGAGGAGGAGGAGAAGTCCGCTCCGGGCGGCGGGGCTGGGGCCGAGGGGAGGGGGGAGGGCAGTTTCTTTTTGTGGTCCTTGCTCTAGCACCACGTTAAAGACGAAGGTGAAAAGGAGGAGGTTTGAAGGACTTCGGTTCTCTCTGGCAAGTACATTGATCAAAGATTGAGAGGGGAATGACAGAGAGAAAATGAGCTGGGAAGTGCAGGCTGCCGCCGCCGCTCGCCGCTCGCTCGCTCTCTGGACGAGTTGTTGTTGTCACACGGTGCGGAGGGGAGGAGCTCCGGCAACTTGAAATACCCTTTGAAGCAGCAAAAGGCTCACTCACTAGTATTAACCCAAATTATCCAACCAGGAACCCGGAGCAGGGAAACAGAGGGAGAGGGAGAGAAGTCCCTCTTCCTCCCCTCCCCCCCCCCCTCCCCCCTTCAGGAACCGTTAGATTACATGTTTCATATTTCACCCCACCAGAGACGAGATGTAATTTTCCCAGCCCTTTCCAGCAGTGGCTTGTCAACACACTTTGTTGGGGAACGCCGGAGTCTCCGGCTTCCCCTGAAGCCGTCGGGAGCGGTGCGCTGCCCGCACACCTTGCGGCCGCTCCGGCGGGGGCCGGGGGCAGCGGCGGACCAAAGTGGGAGGCTCCGGACGGGTTTGTCCTTGTCACTCTTGTCGTCCTCCCGAGCCCACAACAGCTGAGGGTCCGGCGGCAGCAGCGCCTTTGTTGCGCGGGGGGAAGGCGGCAGCGGGGCGCGCAGCCCCCACGCAAAAAAAAAAGCGCAGCGCGGCGACATCTAGGGGGGGACATGGGGGACCGAGTCTGGCGATCGCATCCGCCGCGGGGAGATGGGGGGGCTGGCGGAGAGCGTGGCCGGAGCGACGCCGGAGTCACTTCGGAGCGAGGCGCGGCGCGCAACAGGTGGCCGCGCAGTGCCGCGCAGCGGCGGCGCTGCCTGCGCCAGGTAGCGCGGAACATGAGCTGCGGCGCTTGCCCACACATGCGCAGTCCCTCAGCCCGGCCCTGAGGCCCCGCGGTCTCAGAGCTCCCTGCCCGCCTCCAAAGTTTGGGATGGAGTTTTTAAGGGGAATCGGGGCACTTTGGGCGGCTCGCCTGCGTGCCAGGCGAGGGTCGGTCGGGAGAGACGAGAGCTCCGCGCCGGTTCCTCTCGAGGGCACTTCACGCTCTGAAGGGGCGAAGGAATGTTCATTCATACAGTTGGGCATGTGCGAAAATAACGTGGGTAAAATTTTTCCAGTTTCAAAAGGATGAGCTGTGTGCTTAATTAATGGTGGTGCATGTATCTGCCCATAGCTCCATAGCTTTTTTTTTTTTTTTCTTAATGTGTATTATTATGTGAGATATGACTCATGGGATGACACATCTACTGAGTGGATAATCTCAGCTGTAGTAATTCTGTGGAGGGGAATTTCCATGCTATCAGATGTAAAACATTCTCATATGTCTTCTTGCTGGTAGTACTTCAACTTCAATGGAAGGCCGTTTGTGTTTTAATACCGCAGAGGATGTCATTTGATCATGAAATTTTAGCTATCCTACACTAAAACCTTTTAAATTGGCAAATAAACCCACGAAAATACAAAGTAGCTTTCATTATGAAATCTCATGTACACACAATAGTGCAGAACACTTCTTCAACACTTTTTCAGATGTTTCTCAGAACATTTTTTCAGAGGAGTTTATACAACTTCAGTGGCAGGATCTAGTGTTCACATAAAACTTGGAATACCCTGAAAACCAATGCTCTGTTTTCAGTTGTAGCAAACCAGCTCAGTTCATGTCTTCTTTGCTTCAACTGTTGTTTTGCATCTCACCTTCTCTTACATGTTGTGAAGATATAAAACAAATCCTTGAGAAGATCAGGATAGAGCCAGACACATGTGATATTGGCACTTCAACATCTGAGTGAACTCTTACTTAGAAAACTTACCATTTCATTTATTGTCTACCTTCCCTACAACGTGATGCACACCAGCCCTTATGTTCTTCTTGTTGTGTGCCCTCACGGACATACATCCATCATGGTTCAACACAATAGAAAGAAAATGTAGTTTGAAAGGGTTTACTACCACAGATTTGCGTTAACCACCTTTTGAGTGAAACAATGGGATTAGAAACCTAGGGAAATAAGAGATTTATGAAAGGGTTCCAGACTCCTCGAAGCTTCTTGCTTGTTAAATATTTCTAATGATTATGCGAGTGACTGGATTTATTTAAAATCACATAAACACTCACACACACACGTAACACACCAACAAATCCTGAGGTGGCTCTTTGTAATTTTTTTTTTTTTTAGATTGCATTTCTATTACTTGCTGACCCTTTCATGTAATTGTATTGTTGGGCGTTTTTGTTTTTGTCCCTGTGTTGATATCAGCAAAACTCAAATTACTGTAACTGATATTTGAAAATTCTCCCTGTGTCAAGTGAAGACTTATGGTGCTGAAATCAATAAGACTGTTTAAAATTCAAAGACCTGCAAATCGTTCTGTTTGTCCTTTGATAGGGCCTGAGCTGATTAAAATGCGACCAAGAAAGCTTAATTGCTGCACTAATTAAGAAGTCTTTAATTTCTTTCCTGGAATATTGTTTGAAGCAGGGCTTCTGTTCTGCTCATATAACTGTTCAGGGCAGGTATTCGCTCTGTTTCTCTGTCTCTCTCTCTTTTTTCTTTTGACAATTTCCTTATAATAAAATGTATGTTAAAGCAGTAAGATGTATTGACAGTGATTGTAATTTATTACTCAAAAAAAAAACCTGATACGGGGTTCACTATTGTATTAAATTACAATTTTTGAGGGCAGCTGTAAAGAGTAAAATGCAATTAGAAAATGCATTTTAGCTGTTGCATTTTAAGGAATCTGAGTAACCGACTGACAGGAGATAGGACAGTACATCAGTTCCCTCCCCTTTCTTCAGTTATAATTGATAATTAAAGATTTAAATTCATTCAGAGGAGGAAAAAAAAAAAGATAAATACTTGTCTTTTGAACGTGTGTGAAGGAATGGACCGGGGGGAGGGGATGAATACAGAAGATAGGCACCTGGTGAGAATGAATTGTGTATTACCATGTCAAGTTCATTTGAAATATTTTTTTTCTTTATTGCTTTTGAATTTATTTCCCTAAGAAATGCATTTCTCTCTTGTATCTTGTCTTATCCTCATCCAGTGACCTACTTTGTTCACTGATTTCTGAAGAGAAGAAACTAAATGATTTCACAAAGCTTTCTGTGTGATCAGTAGAGTAATGTTTTAGGTTTAATCATGCTGCATTATAATTCTGGCAAATGACTGCCAAGCATAAGACTCTAAGAAAGGAGCAAGCACAGGCAAAGAGAAGGTAAGTTCTGTTTTACTGTTAATCCCTAGGGTCTTAAGCAGTAGTTCTCCTTTGAGGAGCTACCTGTTATTTTGATGGAAGACTGAGAAAGAAGGAGGGACCTCATACCGAATCCCCCCTGCATCGTTCAGGAAAATAAAACCATAGAAATGCGAGCCTGTGAACTGGGATCCCTTTTTTGCCCTTCCACCAAGATATTTACTAAACATTGAAAACACAGTGAATACAGTTGAGATTGATGTTAAGTGTTGTACCAGTAATAAGAAACTGGATACTGCAGTGCTGTTTTTCTAATTGTTGCATTATAGTCAAATTAGCACAGACCTTGTCCAATACAAATACAAACTGGATTCCTTTCAGTGACAGGACAAGTAGATAACATGCTTAATAGATACAAAGGGAGATTTACCATTCCAAGCACGACGTCACGCTAATTATGTTTACTCTAATTGAAAGCAAGGTTTTGGGGAATCTGAAATTACTCATAGGATATTTTTAATAACTGAATAATAATAAAGTGCAGCAAACGTTGATCTCAAACCTTTTGGTCTTTCAAAATCTATTGGAAAATTAAATGAAAAGTGGAGTTTGGTACAAACAATGCCCCAGGGCAAAAAACAACTAACACTAGATTTTCCAGTCCAGCCATAACACAAATCAATTTGAGCACACTTCTATGGCCAGACTGCCAGATTGTTATGACTGCTAATTCACTCAATCAAAGAGTGCATTAGCACACCCGGCACAAACAGCTTTAACAATAGCATACACTTCTGAACAGTCCACCATATATCATAAAAAGTCTAGAATGCATGGCGAGATTGCTTTCCCATTCTGTTTACTGCAGTTTGTATTTGCGTATGGTGCATTCTTAAAAAAAAAAAAAAAAAAAACACTAAACTTTAAAAAGTTTTCAAAAAACGAGAAGCTGGGAGCAAACTGCCACCTGGGTTAATTGTTTAATATGTATATCTCGGCTGGAAAGTTGAAAGCAGCGACTGCACATCCCCAGCACGGGACTGGGAGAGGAATCGGTCGGGGCTCGGCAGCTTGCTACCCCCTGGCTAACCCAATCGCTTTAGCGCCAGAGCATCTTTTGCCGGCTTTGCTCCCGCGAGGCATCTCACTGGCTCCGGGGATGTTCACCGCCTGCGTCAGAGGGCAGGCTTTGGCCCCAGAGGGTATCCTTCTATTCTCCCCCTTCATCCTCACGAGAAATGAGTGTTATCTCCGGTGATGCTAGCTGATGCTCTGACCAAGGACGCGCTGTACTGAGAGAGGCAATAACCGACGGCTTGGGAACGTTCTCAGCCCGTCCCTCCCTCCTCCCCTGCGCCCGACATGTACAGAACATACCCCAAAACGCGCACACGCGCATATATGCAAATTGCAAATACCAAACTCCAATTAAGCTTCTTGCTTATTTACAAATTGTTGTTATTATTTTTTTTCTTAAGTCTCTCTTCTGACTCCAGAGAATACGTTTCAAAGTCAGCAGCTCAAATAACCCTCGTGTGGATTTGAGGCTCTCGGTCACATTGCAGTTACCAGAGCCAAATGGTGAAGCGGGTCAGGTTCCCTTCTCGGTCTGGCTGGGAACGAATGGAGCAGGTGACTGGGCACTGCCTGCTTACATTCACATTGCAACTGGCAGCCAATGCAGAAAGCTGCAGGAGCGACAAGGAAATTATAACCAACTTCCCTGCATGAATTAAATTAGGACTGGAATAGACGGAGAGCCCTCTGTAATGTTTGAGTTATACTCGTGCTCTCATTAGAGGTCCTCAGTCCAACGTGTTAATTTACCTACCAACAGGTAGGAAAAGGTGCTCAGAGCAATAATTATGAAGTACAAAGCCCCTGCCATTAAACTGTTGTAGTGGGGACAGAATCCGAAATGACCTTTCCTGTGTCCTCCCCCTTCCAGGATTATTTCACCCAGCCACTCCATCCCTAGTCCCCAACCCACCCTAATCGAAAGAAAGACGCTGGAGCATCGGCCCGGTATTTAAACATTCCCGGGTTTCCGCTGTGTGCCACCATCGCAGCCGGTACCAGGGAGGCGCTTTTCCTGCCCGGTGCCCTGCCCGGCACCCCCGCGCCCACTCGCCCCCGCCGCGGGGCTCAGCACCACCGGATCGGGCCCCCGCGCTCGGCGGGGCGGAGGGCGGCGGCTCGCAGGGCTCGCCGAGCCTCCGGCAGCAGCTCTCACGCTAATTGTTTCCCTTAATAACAATAATAATAATACATGCGCACCGGGCTCTTTTTTTTAATATAAGCGAGCTGGCAGCCAGAGAAACGCAGCCTCTTCCTCCCTAAGTCACCCAAGCGAATGAAAAACACTGGGGGTGGGGGTTACCTTTTTTATTCATATATTTAAAAAAAAAAAAAAAAAAAAAAGCAGCCACGCATTTCCAATTGTTCTTTGGTGGGTTGGGGGAAAGGACCTTTAAAGGTCTGAGCCCTTGCTTGAAAAGTTTCAGCCCAGAGCGGAATTTTATAGCGAGTTATAAACTCTTGGTAAGAGGGGGATGTTATAAATGGAAGTGCTGACACAACCTTAACTATAGCGTGTAAACGGCTATGCTATAATATCCATTAAGCAGAAAGGAAAATAAGATGGCTGATCAATAATTTATACAAAGAGTACCAACTGCAGACATAATAACTGTAATGTTTGCAAAGCAATCTCTCTCTCTCCAGGCTTAACAGTAAACTAGTGGGGCTGTTAATTTCCAACTCCTACAGATAAGAATACAAACAAATTACTTAAACTTGTATTTTGCTCGATATTTTGCATGCCTCGGTAGGATAAAATAAAATTTAATTACAATGCAACTTAGACGGGCTGAGGACCCCCCCCCCTCCCCCCCCCCCCCGCCCGCCCGCCCGCCTGCTGCTCTGCGAGGACCTTCTTTTGCAAAGCTCGAACAGGTTGCTTGGACGGCTTTGTAAGTGGGTCGGCTTTGGGTCACTCTCGTTCTTCGGCAGAGTTATTCATACATGGAAACAAAATGAAGCCATTTAACTTCAAAGAAAGTTGCAATGTTTTCCAGTGCCACGAGCTGAAACACAATACCCCCACCGGAACGATAAGAATCAGCTGTCAGAGGACAATGCACTCACGACTTGCATGGAGAAGGCTACTGGGGAAAAAGCTGCTTTAGGGAAAACAGGGCATCTTCCAGTATCCTAAGCGGAGAGTGGGCGAGCAACTGTTGTCTTCATTTGCATGGGAGAGTTATCTGCCGTTTCCGTCTACTGTATTTAGATAACAAAGCGGAGGAACAAAGTCTGAAAGTTGCTAAGTAGGCTTGGGTAATGTGCCGAGTTGTTGCTTTTATTATTATTATTATTATTATTATTATTATTACACGTTTCTTGCAACAATACTAAAGAGATCCTGTCCATGTTAAATAACAGCAGAGAAACGTGTCAGTTGAGAAAAAAAAAAAAAGCCAAGTGCGGCCCCCCCACTTCCAACCCAGCCTAGACAAAACAAAGTTATGTTGCCAAGCATGCCAAAAGAAACTCAGCTTTAATGTGGCACGTACAGCTCTTTCGACAGCTGTGTTTCCTGTGGACTCTACGGATGTTTTGTGTGGCACCTGATTTCTGAGCCCTGAGCGGTAATGCAGGGTGGTGCTTTGCGATGTCCTGCATTAATAAAAAAGAAAAAAAAATCAACTGTAATTTGCTTGCTTGCCTGGTGCCTGCCTGTCCAGTGACCTGTCCCAGCTCAGCTCCAGTAAAGCGAAGAAACATAAAAAGCAACTGCCTGTAGATTGCACACTCAGACGGAGCCTTTTATATATGTTGCCCCCCTTCCCTCCAATGCTCGGGTGGATGCAATGTGGAATAGCGTTGCTGAGAGAAATTTAACAAAATTCGCAGCGCCCACTAGCGCCCTTGTGCGCCAGGGAGCCGAGCTGCGCGGCGAGCGCTCCGCTCCCTGCAGGGCAAAACGTCCCCAGGGAAAACGCGGGCACAACGGGCACAGCACAAAGGAATGTGATTCGGACCAAAAATAGGCTTAAGCTAGTCCTTGATTAAGTAGGATTTGTTTTTTCGCTTTGTAACTGTAAGCTTAGAAAAAGCAAAATTGGAAAAAACATTATTTGCCATTTTTTTGTTTCCCTCATCTTCTTCTCTTCTCACTAACCACCCTCAGTTTGAGGAGGTGTGGGAGAAGGGAGCAAGTGTTTCACAGACAGCACCTTGACACTGTCATTGTGAAAGCAATTGGAGGGGCTTCCCAGCTGTAAAGACTTGATGGGAAACATGGGAAACACAAACGTTGTAAGATACCTTCCGTGAGTTTTGCATATCCACCTGACATCCAAAACTAGAGAAATTCTGCAAGATGTAAGATGTTTCAGTTAGGCCTTTTTTTTTTTTTTTCCCCCTCAAATGTTATTTGTTTTTCAGGTCTGTAAAATGGACAGCATTTACTTTTTTTTTTTTTTTGGGGGGGGGGGGAGGGGTGGAGGTGGAACTGTCTGTTCTCCTTGCTTCAGACATGAGAATGGACTATGCAAGAAAGGCAGCACACAGCCCTCTTGTCTGGGTGGAAGATACTGAGTAGATAAGTTCAAGACACACTTTCATAGTGGCATTGAACGTCTCGTTTCTTGTTTGCTGCTTATTGTTTGTTGTGGGCTATTATTACTCAATAATGTTTCCAGCCAGAGCCAAGCAATTACAATAGCATCCAGAGTAATATCATTTCCCAGGCAGCATTCCCAAAATGGTAAAACGTAAATATTTTGCACCTTTGTATTGTAACCCACACACGGGGTCACGAATAGGTGCCATCTTCTTTCATCTTCTGTCTTTGAAAGCTTTCAGAAAAGAGTTGGTTCACATTGTACGAACTTCTTCAGATACTACAATGTCTTCAGAAATTGGTTAGCCAAGAAGGAAAACTCCAGATACATTCTAGAATAACTTGGGCTCAATGTACAAAAACATCTGGTGGATGACGAAAGGAGGGCCAGGATTAACCCATGTCTCCTCTCTTTCTCTCTCTTTATCTGACAGTTACATCTTTTCCTCTTTATTGCAGCTATGCATTTGTGCATTAATAATAATAATAATAATAATAACAATGCACCAAAATACATGCTCAATTATTTCTTTGTTCCAAAAATTTGCCATACAGAACCACAAAAATGGAAGTCACTGAATATCAAAGTGCTTGGAAATATCTTGCAGGAGGTCCTGAGGTCTCTATTTCCACATTTTTTGGGGGAAAAAAGAAAAAGTATTTATTTTAAAACAGGAATATAGTTGGCACAGGTACGTATTTTTTGTAACAAAATTTTGTATATTTTTATGATAGGCATAATAAGGATAGTATGGCCAAAATACGTTCCCTGAAAATATATGCTGCTGATTTTATGGATAATGGAAAAAAATAATTTTCTTATGACTATTTGTTTAAATTTATAAATAACAGAAATTTACCATTGGTTGTTCCTCCTCAGTGCTCAGTGATTTATATGCAATTGGATTTTATTGTTATGAATACTGGACTTCAAGCTTATGTATTTGAGTACTTATACAAAGTAAATTTTTTGAAATATTTGTCCAATAAAAATAGACTTATGAAGACAACAATTCCTCAATATATTCTTATGTTTAGGTATGGCTGTATATTTATAGGTAGGTACTCAACTCTGGAATGAAAGAAGTTGTGTCACAAAAGTACCAAAAAGAATTAAAAATGGAAAAAAGCTTTTGATTTTTATATTCTGAAAAGCAAAGGGAATTTTGGGGGAAAATAAGTGAATACATTTGAACAAGAAGTGAATTTGAGAAAACTGTAAAAGTCTAGAAGAAGGAGAATTCCAGTAATATACTTTTATTGACACAAAATATTTTTACTAAGCTTTTGCTCTTAAACATATGAGTATAAACTTAAAATATAAACTTCAAAGCAGGAAAAAAGAAAGAAAGAAAGAAAGAAAGAAAGAAAGAAAGAAAGAAAGAAAGAAAGAAAGAAAGAAAGAAAGAAAGAAAGAAAGAAAGAAAGAAAGAAAGAAAGAAAGAAAGAAAGAAAGAAAGAAAGAAAGAAAGAAAGAAAGAAAGAAAGAAAGAAAAGAAAGAAAAGAAAGAAAGGAAAAAAAAGAGCATCTACCACCTAAGTTGCTTTAATCTAGATGGTTAGAAAAAAAAAATAATTGTAGTGCTTTTGCTTAATTATGCCCTTCAATCTGATGATCACTCTCAGGCACTTAAGGATTACTCCATTTTCACACGTGAGGAGGGATAGAGCAACTATCTCATACTCATGCTGCTAATCGTCGTATGACTTAGTAGATGCCTCAATGCCTTAGCTCATTTTGGTGCAATTACCTGAGTGTGCAGGCTTCCTTTGCTGGGCATGTAGATGGCAGTCCAAATCTCGGTGTTACTGTCTTGTTGAAGAGAGAATTCGTTCCTAATCACAAACTGTGTTTGCTTGGGTCCACATTCACACAACTGGGGCTTCAGACAAGGTAAAGTTGAAATGAGAGTATTTGCTTCTGCATCTGTATTTGCATTCTGGTTTATGGCTAATAACCAGTTAAGCAGGTCACTTGCACACTGGGAAACTTGTTTTCAAAAACACAACTTCTATGTTTCCCACAGAACAAAAGAAGTAACCTATGTTTCCCAGATGGTAGCAGTGGGCATAAGCAATCAAATACGAAGTTTGCAGTGGTGAAGTTTCTTCTTTGGAGATTTTAGTCCAGGAGAACAATACACTACTACCAAGAGAAAGACCTCCAAGTAGACTTTCATACTTCTCAGGTAAATGTTGTGTGAGAAAAGACAGGTTGCAAGGGCTGAATTCAGACACACTGTTGATGTTGGTCTGTTCAGACTCTTCTCTATCAATATCAGGTTGTACCTCATGCATATACACATAATCTTCAATAATGAAAACCTTTTGCACTCCACTTTGTGCCTTCTTTGAAACTGTGGCTCCTTTGTAACTTAGAGGCTGTTAAGAAATAGTCCACGGCTTTTACTTTCTGCTTGAAGCTGTTCTATCTACAACCATCAAGTTATATTCAAAACAAACATTTTCTTAACAGCTTTAAGTTTTATTTTTTACTATGAAGCTGAAACAATTACAATGAAAATAATGCATATGACAGTATATATAATCAAGAAAAGAGTTTTCTTGAGTGTTTTGTTTCCTGCTGATATAAACTGAGAACTCAGTGCACAATTTACAAGGGCCAATAGCTGAGTACTTTTAAATACAGTGATATATAATGGCTGCAGTAAATATAGATTCAGAGGCTACATTTATGCCAGGAAATTAAACTTGCTTGGGAATGTTCCTAAGCAATAAAGCCAACTAGCACATATGTGTACTTGTAAACTCTTCTTCCTTCCAAAGGAGGGTAGTGGCACCAGCCTGCCAGCTGGGCAGGGTCTCAGGAATATGCAGCATCCATCTTCCTCAAACTGTACCTAGAAATTGTTTTTGGGGATGTTATTTAAAGCAACCTTAAAGTGTGTTGGGGGTCTTTTGAACAGTTTTACAGTATAGACCTGGGAATGTAGCTGGCAGTGTTTAATTTACTAGTGCAAATGTTCAACTGTTTTATATTACAGTAACTGTCTCGAAGCATATACTAATACTGGTCACTTTTATAGGTACAAGGTCTTGGTCTTGTATTCATTATATATCCAACATTCCTATTAGAAATTAATTAAAACAAAACAAAACAAAACAAAACAAAACAAAACAATACAAAACAAAACAAAACTTTGCCTTAATAGTGAGGAATTCAGCCCTAGCCTATAATTTGAAAATAAAAAGGAAGTAAAATTATAACACGGGATTAACTCGCTAAAATAATCCCTAAATAAACAAATAAATAAATAAATACCAATGGCATTAAAGTATTACTCACAAATACATGGCCTGCTTAATTAATTTAGCAGCCTGGACAAGAGATTCAGGTTTTTGTGCTCTTGTGCTTTTGTGCTGGGTATTTGAAGCTGAAAATGTAAACATGAATGCATTTTCTATACAAGTCTTCTGGAGAAATGTTAGGGAAGGCTGGGCACATTCCTTGCTGGGTTTTGTGTTAGATTCTTTACAAATGACCAGTATCAGTCCCAGAAATCAGACCAGGGAAGTTAGATTCTTCTTGCAACAAGTTGACTGCTGCTGAATTTACAAGGCTACTTGTAATTTTTATTGATAGGAACACCATAAAACTTTACACAAAGGGACAGATGCATGTATTTGTGTATTTCCCCCCAGTTAATATGAACTAGCACAGTACTGACCTGTTTGGGAGTCACATAAATGCAATGACTTGCACTCCTTTTTATAGCCATAGCTTGTTTTGAATAGTCAGACATATAAAATGACAGAGAAAAGATTTTTCTTTATTCTTCAGAATTTTCACTTTGCCATTTACAAATCAATGACGTTTGCACCTGTCTTAACACATTAGTGAAACGGCTTGTAAAGGAAGACTGTTTTACAGATTGAGCTGAAAAACAATATTGAACATAAAGGTACTGCTAATTTTATTCAGAACTAGCAGATACAATGAATGATATACATGACACTTCATAAATAGTAGCACACCAAAAAAATCAGGAAGAAAATTAGTTTGGGGCTCAGTCTTGCAGTCAATTGATTTTTTTTCCCCAAATAAGAATTTTAGAATCAGTTTTGAAGGCTTAACTCTACAAAAGAAAGTAAAACATTATTTTATTCCACTTGAACGGCTTTCAGATAACAGTTAGTAATTGAAGGTCTGTTAGTAAGATATATTTGGAAGATGGACAAGACTTTCTGTCTGTGACTTTTTTTCCCATGGCCAATGTTTTTACTGTGCAACTCGGAAAGATTTTAATGACAAAACCCATAATTACTGGTGGAAAAACAAAACAAACAAACAAACAAAAACTTACGCTCATGCTTTCATCTCATTGGCCTCTGAAGTAAACCCAGCAATCTCCAGTTCATCTCACCTCTTCTTGGTGGAGACTGTAATAGCATAGAATGTAACATTGCTATTACTCATTTATGAATTGTAGTACAAAATGTGGCTAATTGAAAAGACTAGGCAAACAAGGTCCTTGCATCTGTGAAAAATCTGATCTCTTTTTAAAGCTCAGTTATTTCTCTGATAACCACCGAGGATCTCTTTTGTAGAAGCAATTCCAATAAGGCAAAGGTGCCCTCTGTAGGGGAGAGGCTGTAAATGATGATGGGTAGCTGGAGTTCTAATCAGACAGAAAGCAGCAGAAAAGAATAATTTCTCAGCAGTCTGGCTCTTGGAGAAATGCTACAAAATGAATATTATGTATAAATTAAGGATTGCAAACGTGAGAAAATCCACATTAAAATACAGCTGAAAATTATGCTCTCAAGTGTAGATAACAGCAGTTTTGTAAAGAGATGCATCAATATTAAATGTGTACTGTGGTGAGAAATGAACTGCAGAAGTCTCTTGAATAAAATAGAAAAATAAATTTAAGTTAAAGGAACTTTACAGAAATAAGAGGCTTCAGAAAGCATCATGCATAAAAAATGTCTCTGTAGCATGTACTCCTAAAAAGTTTACCACAAAGCAGATTCATTAACAGCCCCATGGGGTTAGTATATTGCTTGCTAAGAAATTGTTTTTGTTAGCAAGCCCACAGACACATCTTAGCTAGTGTGCAGGATCTCTAGTGGCTATTTGCAATCCTTTAGGGAATTCTTTCCTCAATTTATAATGGCAGCTAATGCCAGCTCAGAGAAAGGCAGAGAATATGACACTAGTTTTGGTTCATTGCTTATTATTAGTTTTTTCTAGGTCCTACTTTTATAATATATTACTTGACCCACAGTTCTTGCTATTTTGATTTTCTGCCTGGTATTCTACCTTCTACTTTTATTTTTACATCTATAGATATGTATGCTTTTACAATAGTTACTAACGCATAATAACCTGCATTACTATGTAATGAACTGTAATATGGAGTGGGAAAAACCCTTCAGTTTGTGAGTTAGACTCCTTTCATCTTTACCAGAAAATCAGAGAAGAAAGAGAAACTGATTCTAGTAGTTGAATTTCTGTGTATTGAATTTGTGTGGATTACTATGAAAACCTAGACTCAACCATAGCGTAGAAAGTGAAGATCAGTGTTAGTCCAGAACTGTAAATCTGCAGTCAAATTAGTTACTGCATATGACTGTAAAGAGAAGGGTGGGTTTTGGCAATTTGTGGAAAAGTAAAGGATAATAAGGTTTAAAACCTACTTTTTTTTTTTTTTTTTCCAGCGTTTGAGATTTTTTGTAGTCTGCATAACTAAAAAGGTTCTGTTTTCCTAGGTCATAATATCAAGACTGACTGGCTGGCTTTCAAAACTAGTGTAGAATGAAAGGGAGAACCTCAGACACTGCCTTTCCTAATCACGGATTTTGGAAAAAGAGAATCTTTTCCTTTCTTTACCCTCTATTGGAAATACTGGTATAAGGGAGAGGTGCCATATTTTGGACCTTGTAAGAGTCATATTAATACTATCTTTTGCTTTAATTAATATATAAGATGGTAACAGCTTTTGTTTAAATCTGTAGAGTAATATTGAACCTCCCAGTCTCCTTTTTAAAGTGAATTAATTTCAGCACATTACTTTTTGATATTCAGGGCATACATACTTCCAAATCTGTCTACATAACTAAATGTTTCAGGAATTACTGAAATTATGGATATTTGTGGGTTTTTGTTATTCCCTCCTCGTATCTCCTTGCTTACTCTGTGAATCAAATCTGACACATAGGTGGGCATTCCTTCTCTCACAACCAAAGATAATGCAACTCAGAGGACAAAAGTTAGGATCCTAACTCAATGGAGAAGTGCTTGTAGGTGCTGGCATACTATGTGAATATCACTCACAGGTCAAATTTTCATGACAATATTTTTCCTGGCATTAGGCAAATCTACATGTAAGACCTGAAGAGTAGAGACCATTTTACCACACTTAATTATTTCATCTATAATAAAATTCCATTGCTGTATTTAAATGACTGTCCTGAAATATGAAGGTAACCTCAGAGCAGCTCTCTTTAAAATCTTTCTTGTCACTATCCAACCATTCCGCTATACACAGAACAAACATCTAAGGCTATTTTTTCCTTTTGCTAGCCTAGACAAGTAGCCTATGTCTAAACACACAAACTAGATTCTTCTGGTTTATTGTATTGTTCCTTTTTCCTGTTCCTTTTATTAGTCTGCATTTGCAGTTACAAAGGTACTACTGCAATTTTTGAAGATAGATTTAATTCTGGAAAAGCTACATATTTCAAGCATTATACTTTTAACCCTTTTTTTTTTTTTTTTGGCGTTCCAGCTAGAAGTTGCCAGTTCCTCAGATTTATTCTATAGTAGCTGCTTCCAGACAGTACTCACAGAACCTATCTTTAGATGCTTTGTTTATGTATCAGAGATAGAAGTCTGAGTTCCTTATGCAGTCACTGAAAAGAAGCATGCATGTTTAGTACAAAGATTCAGAAAACCTGAACGAAAAACCTTAAGTTGAATTTGTGAAATAATCCTGTGTGATCTGAGACTGAGGCCTCCCTCACAAGTGGACTGTAAAATACATTGTCCTCCCTTTAGACTATGTACCCAGTTTCTTTGTTTATAATTTGACTATTCTTAAATTCATGAAACACCATTTTATTTGTAATCATTTTGTTCTTTACTGTGCTATTGTTTATTTGCTGTCACATGTTAATATTTTAAATTCTTCCTTGAAGTCTGAAGTTTTTCTGTCTATTTTTAAACAGCCATGATCAACCTTGACTTGGAAAAAACTATGGTAAATCTCAATAAGTCTTAATATGTGATTTGTTTTCTGTTTATTTATTTATTTATTTATTTATTAAGATTGTTAGAGCATTCTGTAGAACACAAATCAAATATGGCTTATTTCCTGTTACTGTAGTTTGTTTGACCCTCTCCCTCCAGTTTTAGATCATACAAACTGTAAAAGCAAAATGATATTTTGCAACATCTACTATATATATATATATTTAATCTGCCATTAATACAGTTTTATTAATTTTACTCAGCTATCTGCTTGATACTGTGGCCTCTGGGATTTTTCCTAAATAGCTGCCAACTGTCTTTGGGGTCTGTCGTCTAGCATTATATCGCTTGGTCCCAATCCTGAAAAATTCATACACTTGAGTAAATTTGCCCATGAGAGCTGGCCCATTCACCATTGGTTATTCAACATTACTCAAGAGTGCGTTTTCATAGAATCATAGAATCATTCAGGTTGGAAAAGACCTCTAAGATCATCTAGTCTAACCTTTAACCTAGCACTAAAGTATACTACTAAACCGTGCTAGTAAGTTCTGCATCTACATGTTTCTTGAAGACCTCCAGGGATGGTGATTCAACCACTTCCCTGGGCAGTCTATCCCAATGTTGCACAAACCTTTCAATAAAGAATTTTCTCCTAATATCCAACCTAAATCTCCCCTGGTGCAACTTGAGGCCATTTACACTCATCTTATCACCTGGTGCTTGGGAGGAGAACCCGATCCCCACCACACTACAACCTCCTTTAAGATAATTGAAAAGTACAATAAGGTCTCCCTGAGTCTTCTCTTCTCCAAGCTAAAGAACCCCATTTCCCTCAGCCACTTCTCATAAGATGTTCTCTAGACCCTTCACCAGCTTTGTTGCCCTGCTTTGGACCTGATCTAGCACCTCAATGTCCTTATAGTGAGGGGTCCAAAACCAAACACATTACTTAAGGTACAGCCTCACCGGAGCCAAGTACAGAAGGACACTCACTTCCCCAGTCCTGCTGGCCACACTATTTCTGACACAAGCCAGGATGCTGTTGGATTTCTTGGCCACATCAGCACACTGCTGGCTCATATTCAGGCAGATATCAACCTATGGCCACTCAGCCAGCTTTTAATCCAATGAAGGGTATGCCTGTCCAAGCCATAAGCAGCCAGCTTCTTCAGGAGAATGCTGTGGGAAACAGTGTCAAAGGTCTTACTGAAGTCTAGGGCTTGGATAATTGCTTCAATTTTACTGGTCAATCATTGCAAAGTATTTGTAATGGGATTTTTTGCCCAACTTTTCTTAGTTTAATTATATTTTTCTTCTCATTGTCTGTACAGTGACAAAAGTTTTGTAAAGTCATATGGGTTTGGACATAAGTTAGATGGTTTTAAAATGATTAAATCTGCTCTTCATTTTGTGTTTGTTGCAGTGATGACCACAAACATATTAGTGTCTGTTGTGGTTTAACCCGGCTGGCAGCTAAACACCACACAGCCGTTCGCTCACCCTCCCCCCTCCCTCTCTGGGATGGGGGGAGAGAAACGGGAAAGTGAAGCCTGTGAGTTGAGATAAAGACAGTTTATTAAGACAGGAAAATAATAATAACAATAATAATAATAATAGTGATAATGGTAATAGTATTAACAATAATAATGTGTAAGAAAACAAGTGATGCACAATGCAATTGCTCACCACCCGCTGACCGATGCCCAGCCTATTCCAGAGCAGCCGGCCCCCCCACCCCGGCCAGCCACCCCTATATATTGTTTAGCATGACGTCAGATGGTATGGAATACCCCTTTGGCCAGTTTGGGTCAGCTGTCCTGGGTCTGTCCCCTCCCAGCTCCTGCTGCACCCCCAGCCTGCTCGCTGGCAGGACAGAGCAAGAAGCCGAAAAGTCCTTGGCCTGGTGTAAACACTGCTCTGCAACAATTAAAACATCAGCATGTTATCAGCGCTCTTCTCATCCTAATCCAAAACATAGCACCCTACCAGCTACTATGAGCTACTTAACTCTGTCCTAACTGGAACCAGGACAGTGTCTGACTAAGTTGGATGTATTTCTGTTTCTTAGGTATACATAGTGACTTTGGAGTTTTACACAACAGATGAGCGAATCAATAACAGTTAATTTATATTCCCATTGCATAGCCAATTCTTAAGATGATGCATTAACTATCATACTAAACTTTGGACACTTCTATCACAGTATCCCTAACTAACCATGTAAGTATGCATGTGCCTGCGATATATTTATGCATTTAAAGTAATTCCAGCTTTTGTTAATATAGTGAATACTTCTAATGCCTTCTGACTGCATCGTTATTGGATTAGTCATCTTGCTCAACTCCCTAGCTACAGAGGATCAAGAGTATTTAGCATAACAAATACTACAGAGCAATTACTATATAGTTATTTATTTTTGTCTATATTTCTATCTTTTTTATTATTGCCATTCCTTTACTTGCCCCCTTTTACTTGTAACTAGCAGCCAAGCCTTCTCCTCGCTTATGTAATTTAAACAAAACACATTAAATTGTACAAAGATCTGAATCCCTAGCTGTTATGAATTTCCAGCTTCTTCTAAGTCAACAAAGCTGTGTTATGTTTTCAGTGGTTTAGAAACTGGTCAAATAGATATGAAAGGCAGATTACTACTCTCTGTCTGATGTTCCATATTGATTTCAACATCTTTTCCTTTTGCATTCCTTAAATAGCACGCATTCACTTCACATCCTTAACAGAGTGCTCTGTCTTAAATTTCAATCTTCTTTAAAACCTAAATACTCCTTTTGGGCAACTGTTTTTACTATTTGAAGGATGTTCCATCAATCTCATCATTATGCAGATCTCAGTAATATATAGAATTTCCTTTGGAATTTTTCTACAGTATTGTCCATTTCCTGCCAAATGTTCAAGAGTTTGAGAATAAACAGTCTACATATCCAGACAAAATAGGAAGAAAGCTTAAGGTGAGAAAGCCTACTTAATGTAAGCTTTCTTCTGCATCTTATGCCTCTGAGATTCACTATCAGCTTTATTTTGCTTAGATATTTAAGACTCGTACATATTACAAAAGTCTGCTGATTTCACACACACACACACACACACACACATATATATAGTCCCTTGTGAAATGTAAAAAAAAAATTAAAAAAATCAAATTCACTTTAGTTTCACTTGGAAGTGTCGCAATGTGACTAAGCACTGGTGCTTAACACATTTGCCGATAACTTTAAGTTCGTGACTAGTTTTAATAATTTCCTTCATACATAAGAGCCTTCAAGCAACATAATTAGTGCCAGAACCACTTGAGATTCTTAAATGTATTGTTTCAGAGTACTCTATTTAGTATTCTTAGCATCTATTTTGATTTGCAGTCACCAATCTTTTGTATTGTACCTACAAAACGTGGATTTGTATGTCTTTATTCACTTCTCTGATCTACTTATCTTTTGATCTACTTAGAAGGCAAAGCGAATGATAGAGTTGCTACATTTTTATTTCTTAATGGAAATAAACATTTGTGTTGTATATTTTAAATGTTGTAGATATGGTTTGGAATTGACAAAATAAGAACTATATTTTAGGTAATTTTATATAGATCAAGAAAAGTCTTCTAATTTCAGACTGGATCTAGACTGTCCTTCTTCCGGCCCTTCCACTGAGATTTCTAGAGTTAAGGTAGTCTCCTACTATATATTACATAATTATATAGAACCGTGATTTTGGGTGAGCATAAACAGGAATTGAGTTTTAAGAAGGCTGATTCATAGGTGCTTTATAAAATATTCCTGTAATCCTTTACCTATTCATTCATTTCTTCACTGTTATTTTCCCTTACTTATCAAAATGTAATAGAGTAGTATGTTAAGGACATAGAAGTTTGACTGTGAACTTTCAGAATTAAGGTATCAGGTTAGGAGAGCAAAATAACTAATTTAGCCAAAAATTCCTTATTAGATAAGTATTTCTATTTCTGTGATATTTTTGTTCATCAATATGTCACTAGTTACCTTTCATCATAAAAGTTTCAGGAAAACTTGTTTTGGTGTAGCTTAAATTTTTGGATCAAGATGTTTTCTTCCTTCCTTCCTTCCTTCCTTCCTTCCTTCCTTCCTTCCTTCCTTCCTTCCTTCCTTCCTTCCTTCCTTCCTTCCTTCCTTCCTTCCTTCCTTCCTTCCTTCCTTTCCTTCCTTCCTTCTTTCCTTTCTTTTCTTTGTTTCTTTCTTTTTCTTTCTTTCTTTCTTTCTTTCTTTCTTCTTTCTTCTTTCTTTCTTCTTTCTTTCTTTCTTTCTTTCTTTCTTTCTTTCTCTCTCTCTCTCTCTCTTTCTCTCTCTCTCTTTCTTTCTCGTTCTCTCCTCTTCTCTTTCTCTTTCTCTTTCTCTTTCTCTTTTCTCTTTCTCTTTCTCTTTCTCTTTCTCTTTCTTCTTTCTCTTTCTCTTTCTCTTTCTCTTTCTCTTTCTCTTTCTCTTTCTCTTTCTCTTTCTTCTTTCTCTTTCCTCCTTTCTCTTTCTCTTTCTCTTTTCTCTTTCTCTTTCCTCTTTCTCTTTCCCTTTCTCTTTCTCTTTCTCTTTCTCTTTCCTCTTTCTCT
>NC_137694.1:169389439-169588395 GCF_964034855.1 Anser brachyrhynchus | reverse complement strand
ATTTATCAAACAGAATTTGTCTGCTTCTATAAGATGTGTGTACTTACTGGTGGGTTGTATCACACAGGAAATGATTTTTGCTGTGATGAATGAAAGCACGAGTTCTCTCCAGTTGAAGTCAGTGAGATGACCTTTTCAGTGTATCCTACTCATGGTGTTTTATTTCTGTTATTCAAAAAGCCTTTTCCTCTCTGCCTTCCCAGATATCATCAAGCACATTTATCAGTTTCATCAGAGAGGAGAGTCAAATACTTTTAGTATTTCTGCTGTGATTCGATTGCAGAGCAAGGGTTGTAGTCATTGCTGACATCTGCTACCTGGCATGCTGTTGCATGTTAGATATGAGACCTGTTTTCAGATGATGCAGTTGAGGTCAACTTTTTTTTTTTTAACCTTTTTTTTTTTCCCTGTGAAATCGTGTAAATGGAAAACAATGTATCAGACACCAGATGTTATTTGGCAAGTTCCAGAAATCATTACCTTTTCTAGTTTCTTTTTAAAGTACATAAGACAATCAATGATATGTAGAATTTTACAGAAACCACAGCTCACACCCTCCAGTTTTGATTATTTTATACATGATAGAAGTGTAGGAGCCAAACAGGAGATCTTCTTCATGTAGTTTCAGGAAGAGGGCTGTTCAGTATCTGTTACATACACCAGTTTTGAACTACAGTAAGCACAATGTCTATTTTGTGGAATCTCAACTGAAAGATAACTAAATATAGACATCAATAAGTGAGACATGCATTTAGGATCTCATTTTAGGCAATACAGTTGACACAACCAAGTCACCTACAGATATTTAGCTTTCTCAGAAGGGTTTCATTCAGCTATGCACATTCAAGATGTCCATATCCATTTAGCCCTCAGTGCTTTTCCAGAGAAGAATTAATCTTTCAGATCTGTTGTATTTGCCCACTTTACATGGATATTTGAAATATCTGGGGATGTTTCAGATGGCATTAGGTGCCAATGTAGGCAGCTGAATTCGTGCCTTAAATTTTTTTGGTTCTTTTTGTACTCCACTGACTCCACTGAGTAAGGGCACAATTCACTTATGTAAACATGATATACCTAATACCATCTGAGATTCTGCATGACATCTAAGATACCTTCATGGCACATATGATATGTGACTGTGTCCCTCCAGAGAAGTAAAAGGATGACAGGTGGGATAGCTTATTGCTACTGAAATAATCCTAGACACATGTGCTTTCACAGCTGAATCCTGGTCTCTACCTCTGCTGGCTACAATGGAAGTTTAGATGCCTAGGGTGTAATTTTATTGTTCTATTTACAGACCTACTACCATATTGTGTGCCCTAGGACATTTAAGACATTGGCTTGTAGATACCACACAAGAGCTATAGGAAACACATGACCTCTTAGTGTAGAACCTGAAGGCCAGGAGAGATAAACCACAAAATTTCAAATAAACTATCCATTAGAGATCAGGCTACTGCTGTACTTCCTTGTGCACATAGTTGCCTACAGGTAGATGATGCCTGTATTCAGGTTACTTAACCTCTGACTGAATACTACCATTGCAGACAGGAAAAAAATCTGTTAGAAAACTTGTCAGTATTGTTTTCAAGTGTTATTGGCATGCCATCTCTAAGTTTTCAAGGCAGCAGGTTGGCCACTGTTCCCAGGTGTCTCTGTTGATACACTTATAGCAGTATCAACAGTAACTGCGACTCAGAACTATGAACTGGCTTTTGCTGAAGAAACTCTATAGCTACTTCGTGTTAATGTGAAAGTTAACATGAAAAAAAAAATAGAGATCTTAGCTAAAGTCTGCAATGACTTTTTACCTCTATTATTATTTTTACATAGCAACAAGTGCACTATACAGTGCATAAAGTGTTTAAGTGTTTTCTTATACAGCAACTTTTAGAATATAATTGATTCTAAAGAACCAAACAATCTAGAATATATATAATGCAGCTTTTAAGTACTTGATTATATAAAAAATCCATTTCACATTATATGACCTCATTTGGAAACCCAATAGCTGAAGAAAGCATGTTATGAATTTCCAATCCAAGTGAAATTGGGTTTAATAATCCACAGTGTATGAGATGTGTACTTGCATTTTAACTATAGTGTTATATATATTTGTATAATTGTAAATGCAAAGGTCTTATCATTGGTTTGGTCTTTTATTTTAGTGGCTGGAATTCCATAACCTTTACAGCAATAGATTAGGTAGTCTTCTGCCTCTGATGCAAGCTGATACTTAGCTAGTTTGTGCTAGGCTTAAGCATGGAAAACAGTTTTAAGAAATTATATTTTGCTTTTACACTTGAACAGAATTTTGTAGAAATTTGTGCTATTTACTTTGTCTTTAGACAAATGTCAAATATGAAAATGATCTAGAAAGAATTGATCAATATATATATATTGGTTCTCTAAGTTTACAGTTCTTATGTACTCTTAGAAAGCCCTTTTTGTCCTGCAGTTCTGCACTTTCCTTCTGTCTCTTTCCCTCTGTTTTCTCTTACTTTCTTGTTCTCTTGTCAAAATCATATTTCCCATACTCTAATGTATTTCCTTTGGTGGAGGTGGAAACATCTGTGTTTTTTCTTCATTTGCAATTGTTCGATCCTAGTTTTATACTTCTATTCCTTCCATGGTACTTTTTCCTTGTTGTTAGCTAGCCAAGTATTCCATGCAGGTCCAGCAAGCCTCACTGTGCTAAGTGCATTGACTTGAATTTGCAGTTTCTGTGTTCTTATATTTGGATTCAGCCAACCCAGGACCAACCACAAATCTTTAAATCCAAGGGAAGCCTTAGTAATGCAAACGCAGAAGGCAACAAAACAATCACTTTCACCCAATTAATTTTTTGAAGGATACTGACAGAGTACAATGGCTAGATTTATTTCTAATTCTATTTATTTCTAATGTGGATCTGAGGTATACTGTTTATATACAAGCATACTCTCAGGTTTACATAAACAAATTTTGGGGCATATTGTGGAATGAAAGATTGGACTCACACATGGGTGGGGAAAAGCTCCCGGTATATACTTACAGCAGTGTAAAGGGGATATGACTTACTCAGCTAATTCAATGTCTTCCCTTGTGGAGACATGTGGCTGTTAGGCAGTAAGTATGACAACTGAGATCTCCAAGATCACATGGTAGTAGTAGGGCAGGTAGTATCTGGAGTTACAGACTCCTTAAGCAAGAGATCACTCTGCCTTATGGATACATTAAACTTGCCATGGGGATATGTGGGGCCAGGTCACAGTGCACACTGGGTTCAGTTTTCTCCTTTCCATGGTAGAATAAAGATCAAGCCAAGAAATCTGGTGAAAAACAGTGTGAGGAAAGAAAGCTAATAGGGATAGAGGATATGTAGCTAATTGGAAGAGGGAGTTATTTGTTCCATTTGAACTAACTAGATCAAAGAGGAATTCATATGGTTTTGGGGTAAGGTTTAGAGCAGTTCTTTTTATTTTTTTTTCAAAACCTTCTTTGCTTATCTGTAGTATTAACTTTCCATTTCCTCTGCTGAAGCAGATGTTTTGCTTGACATTAAGGCACTCTTAATGTGCAGTTACTGAAGTCTTTTCTAAAAGAGCATTTTAAATTTGACAATGTTTCTTACATTTTTAAAGCAGTGACCTCATTTTGAAAAGATTTTTTTTTCCCAATACATATGTCACTACTGGAAAAATATTAATCTGAAAAACTTGGTATAAAATGTCTCCATTTATTAAACATCCACTGTACAGACATCAGCTGTCACTAAATCCAGTTATGCATCCTTGTGAGTCCTGGCATTCCGAAAAGGGTTTGTTTCAAGCAGGAAATATATTTTCTTTGTGGTTTTATTGGAATAAACATTTAAAAAAATTCCAATATTTAAAAACATCTTTGCAAACCATACCCTAAAGGACTAGAAGCTAAATATTAATATGCCAACAAAAAGATTAACTCTCTACTAAAGTAAACTCAGTTAATATTCATTCTACTTATGCCCAGACCCATCACATACAGCATTTTATACTGACCACTTCTAACATCAAGTGATTCCTAAACAAAATATTATCTAAAAATAACAGAATGAAAGATGAATATCAAAGGTAATTGAAAAGTGACTGAAAAAACTATTATTATTCCATTATTCTTCATTTTAACTTGTCAATGCATACATTTGATTCATCTTTAGAGTTTTTTTTTTTTTTATAACTTCAAACTGTGATATTTAAAAGATATTTTAGTATCAGTTTAGGAAAGTTTACAGGATAAAAGGAATTGTGCTTTCCAATTTCGTAAGTGATACTATATATATATAAGTATATAAATGTTTATCACTTAGTCAGACTTTTTAAATGATGCTATAAATTACAAAACAAAATGGAAATTAAAAAGTCAAGACAGACCCAGGAGAACTGGGTATTATAATATGCCAATCACTATAACTATACATATTTTTCAGATAAACATATCAAGCAATAGCTTGTATTCTTTGATTACTGATGCCATCCTCAAGTCTGTTTGCTTGACCTTTTTACTTTGTTTGTTTTTATCTTATTTTAATCCCATCAAATGATCTGGGGTTTGTTAGATTTTTTTATTTTTTTTTTCCGTGAGATGTTTTAAAATTCTATACTGCTGTAATTTACGCAGTAATGAGATTGCCCTGTCTCTGACGTTGATGAGCTAGCTTGGTCTTTCTGTATATTTTTGGATGAGATCTTCACCCCCAGTGAGAGCTAATGGGTGATGAAAATCTGTGTCTAAGAGTTACTGTATGTTAGTGCTTTGGGAATCTGGCCTTCAGTTCCCAGAGACTGAAGCTCTTTTTGGGGAAAAGAGGAACAGAAAAAGAAGGAATGGAGAGGTTTTATGAACACTTGATAGCTAAGTCAAGTTTTTGCTTCAAACAGAGATTAAACTTCTTATCTTGTATAATGAACACAGAATGCATTTCCCATAATTATAGCACTTACAATTTCCTATCCAAACATTTTGAAACAGCTAAAGATTCAAGAAATATTCAGTCTAGAAACCCTGTAATAGAAGGTGAGTATATGACTTTAGTCAAAAGAGATAATCCCTCCGTGCAGTCCTCCAATTATTTTTCTTCAACAAGTATTCCTCCTTTCTTATATCCAGAATGAATTCTTTTCAATGAGCTCTCATCAAGTCTCAATCTTAATTAGACTCCAACAAAGCCAAACAAACAAATCACTGTGCTTGGATAAAGGCATGTGGGATGGAGTATATGAAAAGAAGAGCTTATATATTTAGTTTTAATTTCTTAACCGTTATAGGTGCTACAAAGCAACTGATATAATTTATCAGTCTTTGATGGTCAAACATACTGAGCTGAACCATGATTACAGCCACAAGATTTCAGACAATTCTATACTGTTGTCTATCTTTGTGAGTATCTAAAGCTGTTTTCTCATTTTGACTTTTTTCCCCTTTTATTTTTTTTGTACATCAAGTTATATTTTATTTCAGCTATCAGATGACAGCTACTGTGTGAAAGTACTTGAGCTGCCTTACATGGCTTATATCATCACCAGAAATCCCTGATAAGAATGCAACCTTATTATATGTGTAGTTTATTCTTTTCATATATTTCAGACTGTATATCCTAATTTGATATTCCAATATCTATAATCAGTCAGCGCTTTCCTTTCATGTTTTTTGACAGAAACATAGGCAGCATATCAGGCAATTAGTTTGAAGAATGATTCCAAAAAAAACAGCCTTACTTTTGCCCTCACCGCTTATATGCTTTACTGATGTGGGATGTTTATATTTTTAGTCACTTTCTTTGTGGCTTCTTTTTTTTGTCCTTTTCTCTCTAATTTTTGGACAAAAAGGTCTTTCATTTACATACGTGTTGTTTGCTCTTTGGCTATTGTTTGTAAATAAACTCAGCTCTGAAAATAAAACACTACATTTTGGAGAGAAACTGCCTATTTTTATTAATTAAGATCTTTTATTTTTATTTTTATATTTTTATTTTTATATTTTTTATATTTTTATTTTTATATTTTTTATATATTTTTTTTTATATTTTTATTTTATTAATTAAGATCTTTTTATTAATTAAGATTTTATTTATTAAGATCTTTATTAATTATTAGACATATTCTGGAAAGGCTTTAGAAATGTTAACATGTTACACTTCATTGTAGTTCTGAGACGCACATAACATATATTCTTTATTATAGCTTATGGCATCTGTCCATGGGATGCTCCCTCCCTGGGAGTGTTTAAAGCCAGCTTAGGTGGGGCTTTGAGCAACTGGTCTAGCGGAAGGTGCTCCTGCCTATGGCAGGGGATTGGAACTAAGGTCCCTTCCAACCCAAACCATTCTATGATTCTATCACATAGGAATGAAAGCAAGTTCAGAGAAGTAAGCCGTTGTAATATAGCGAACACAGTATGTTTCCCCATTATCATTTCTGTACACATGTAAAAACTTTAACTTTCAGGTATACACTTTCTATTTGACATTTATTTCATAGCTGGTAACTTTTAAAAATTTCCAAAGCCATCTTTTCATTTTCCTCCCCACCCTCTAATATAAAAAAATATATATTTTAATACTCCAATTATTCTGCATGCAACAACATGCATACAAAAATAACTAAATAAAGAGTTCCTTAAAACATGGTCCAGATTT
Organism: Anser brachyrhynchus; assembly: GCF_964034855.1. Classification (NCBI taxonomy): domain Eukaryota; kingdom Metazoa; phylum Chordata; class Aves; order Anseriformes; family Anatidae; genus Anser; species Anser brachyrhynchus. The sequence continues at coordinate 169,581,734 of NC_137694.1, read as the reverse complement.
GTGAAGAGCTTCATGGTTCACTGAGCATTTTATTTAATATGGAGATTGTATTCCGAGTTGTTTGATTTGCAGAAATAACAAGCCCAAATGCTTCAGTTTCTAATGGTAATTAGTTTTCGGCCTAGACAGTCTGTTTAGTTATATATTTACTACCTTGTAAAGAACTATCACAACAAGCCCTAAAGCAATATTTGAAAATTAATAAGCTAAAGAAAGAGGAAATTCTTCACTTTTGCATAGCAACACTCTCTGTATTCTACTTTTTGATTGCAAAATCCAGATTTTCAATTATAGGTGTACTAAATTGTGATGCTTGAAAAACTATAAAAGGCAATTATCAATGTTTCTTAATACCATAAATGACTAATGCAAGTACGTTTTGCTGTAAGGGAAACAAAGACTCATATTGTGAACAGAATTCCTTTGCTTCCTGAGTCAGACTAGAATAAACTTTGATTCACATACTTTCAGTGTTATTTGCAATTAATATTAGTTTCTGTGGTGGTTGAAATAATGTGCTACACATTCCATTGCAGTTTACATATTAGCAAATAAAGGCACATTATTTCACCACGTTTTAAAGTTCACTTGGCCTTTGTGACATCAGGCAAGGAAGCTGGCAGAAGGTTAGAGCACGATACATTGCAGTAGTTCATATTCCTGACTTATTCTTTTACTAAAAAAAAAAAAAAAGAAAAGCACTTCTTCACCCAGGTATATCTTCTGTTCCGTCCCTTGCTGCTTTTCAAAGTTAATGAGTTAATGGAAGAAAAGAGAAAAGTCTCAGTTGCCAGATACTTTGTAGAGTTTTTTTTGACTGGACTCTTCTTCAGTGGCTCAACAATGGGTGAGCTCTCAGCAATTTTGGAGGCTAAGAATGCCTCTATTATACTCACTCAGCATGCTTTACCATTGATTTCTGCCTCTGAACACGGATAGATGACATGCTTGAGCTGGCAGAAGGAATCACATCATGACATAGACACCTCAGAAGTATGCATTATGGAAATCTTAACAAAGAGAGTTCCTTGGTGATCATTAGCATTAGAGGTTCTCTCAACTCTCTCTCACAAATGGCAATGGAAAGGAAAGAGGTGAACATTTTCAAATCTAGGAAAGTCTGACCCTTTCCCTTTGTGATGCTGTGTCAAAAGAGCTTTAAATATCTTTTCATTCCAAATCAGTATAATTGCGTTTGTTCAAAATCAGGTCCAGGCTTCTCAGCAGTGGAGGCAAAGTAAAATGTGTACTCTTTCAATGTCAAGGAACAACATCACTTACTTTGTTTTTCCTTGTCACTGACAGTGATAAAATTCAGTTTTGTGGAGATAGCAAAAGACTTTCCAAGGTAGACAATACATTAAGGTGGAGCGGAGGGGGGTGATAGCAAGCCAGGCTGCTGGGCAACGTCTCACAGACCGAGGTGAGTCCTGCCTTCAACCTCAGTGTAACACAGAGCTAGACACAGCACAGAGTTGATCACATAGGAAGTGAAATAGTAGCCTCCTCAGGCTTTTGGACATGCGCAGCAGTGACCTGAACTATCTTCTCCCCAAGACCATGCGCACTGTAGCTAAGCCACTTTAATATCTATGGCTTCAAAACATGTCTTATAAGCTCCCACCAACAGTCCTGCCTCTTCCACCATATCTGCTCCACTTGCCTACTTAACTAACAACTGGATTAATTCAGTTAAGGCAGTGAATCATCTCAAGAGCTATCATGCCCTCTTGAGATTTTCCTTCCTTCCTTCCTTCCTTCCTTCCTTCCTTCCTTCCTTCCTTCCTTCCTTCCTTCCTTCCTTCCTTCCTTCCTTCCTTCCTTCCTTCCTTCCTTCCTTCCTTCCTTCCTTCCTTCCTTCCTTCCTTCCTTCCTTCCTTCCTTCCTTCCTTCCTTCCTTCCTTCCTTCCTTCCTTCCTTCCTTCCTTCCTTCCTTCCTTCCTTCCTTCCTTCCTTCCTTCCTTTTCTTCCTTTCTTCCCTCACTCCCTCCCCTCTCTCCCCCATCCCGCTGCCTGCCCTCTGTTCTGTTTCCTTTTCAATAGGGTTAATTTTCTGCCAGTCCAACTCCCTGATTCAGATCACTGAAGTGTCCAGTAAATACTGAGAAAAAGGAGATGGGAAAAAGAAGCAGAAAGTGGGAAAATGAAATGTGTCTTTGCCACCCCCACCTTCAGTAGAGTCCAGCAATTAAATCAGTTTACCTATATTACGAAGCTGAACACTAAGATGGCTCTTTTTTCTTTCTTCTCCAAAACCATAATCTAGAAATGCCTCTTCGGGGTGGGGTGGGGAGGGGAGAATATAAAATAAGAAGTACTGAAACCTTAGAAGTGTTGCTGCACAGAGAAATGAGATTCAACTAGCCATATTACAGCAGTGTAAACATTTTCTAAGGACACGCTTAGTTTGAAATCATTCCCACCTAGTTTTGAAGTTACAGCTTCCTATTCACAAAAACTGATCTGAGCCAAACTGTCGGAGAAATGACAGAACAACTCATAAATATTTTCTGACAATTAATTTTTTTCCTGGTGGTATTTGGTCTGGGCATTTCCCTTCCAGGATTTACCATGATGACAAAAGTGGTCATTCAATTCTTCAAGCCTCTTCCAGTAAAAATGTTTATTCACTGTAGACAATGTTTATTGTGTCAGAGAAACAGGAAATACAGACTTCGTATCTCAAGACTGCATATTTTAACTTAAATATGCCTTCAGAAATCCTGGAATTTCTGTGAAGCAGGAAAATCTCTATTAAAAAAATAAAATAAAATAAAATAAAATAATAAAATAAAATAAAATAAAATAAAATAAAATAAAATAAAATAAAAAAGTAAAATAAAATAAAATAAAATAAAATAAAATAAAATAAAATAAAAATGAGAAAGTCTACCACTCGGGTTCCAGGGAAAATACACTAAAACCTAAATAATTTGATATACAATTACATCCCTTTTTAAACATCTGTGATAGCATTTGTTGTTTATTTGGTGCTTTTAGCAACAATGGCCATGGAAATATGCAAACAGATATTAATTAGTCTTTTAAGAAGCCTAAAGTTCTGTTTCTGTGATGTACTAATGGAAATGAATATATGATGACTTATTTTTAATATAAGGGAAAACATGGTTTTACAAAAAGATTAATAAAAGCAATTAACCTTGTAGTACAATAATGCATATGTAAAATACAAGATACTCATAAACTCCATAATAAGTACGTTTAAATATCTATCTTTCTTACAGGACCTCAGTGAAGTCAGGCTAGGTTTTTAATGTACTTAAGAAGTTAAAATGTGTCTGATGATGCTGTAATAAGAATAATAAGAACAACAGTCATATAATAAGATATGTTGAGTATTGTTTGAGGCACAAACCAATGAGTACAGTTTACAAAATCATACAATTAGTGCAAGAATTAGAAACAGTATGTTTAGGAGCTAAGTTAGAAAAATTGTTTTGCAGAGGAAAAAAATGTTTCTGTTTCCTGCAAGTCATCTTGAATAACTCAAATGGATTATGAGTCTGATAAAAAACTGTTGAGGTTTTCTTGTTAGACTCATATGAAGATAGTAATAAAAAACAGACTAATCTCTTGTTGCTTTTGCCATATAGGCATACAATATTTTCTGCAATAGCTTTAGTAAGTTCCGTATGACTAGTTGGAAGGATGAACTTAATTAAATAACAAGTTATTGGTTTATCTTTTGCTAACAGTCAACATTTTGTTTAAAAGTTTAAAACTGATTGGTGGAATTATGCATCAGGTTTTATCCTTGTTATAAAATATTACAAGACAGCTTAAAATTTTAAAGAATATTTATCATTTGCTATTATATTCTATTGCACTTAAACTTTTTTTTAAATAAAACCTTTGTTGTCCTCATTTTCACAATCTGAGCAGAGTAGTGTATGCAATAGTTTTAACTCCCTATATTATATATATATTCCTTTGTCTGAAGGGAAATGGTAACTGTACTTTCTGTCATTAAAACAAGGTTAGAAAATCAAAGATGTTATATGACGGCTCTGCAGTACCTTTCACTACAGAAATTTCTATTAAAGGAAGTAATCATCTGCTTGTCTTGAAATGTCTTGCTATAGCTAATACGACAAGATGAAAGCCTTATTTTTCAAAATACTGTTTGTTTTAATATTCAGAAATCTTAAGATACTTGCCTGCAAAATCATTAGAACTTGTTACTTTTTCCCTTAGTTTTAGCAAGCACAACTTTCAGAACACACACAAATATATGGAGAGACCTTATAACAAACTTTCAGTACCTGAAAGGGGCATACAGGAAAGTAGGAGAGGGACTTTCTGTCAGAGACCTTAGTGATAGGCAAAGGAATAATGGCTTTAAACTAAAAGAGAGTAGATTTAGATTAGATATTCAGAAGAGATTCTTTACTCAGAGGGTGGTGAGGCACCGGAACAGGTTGCCCAGAGATGCTGTGGATGCCCTATCCCTGGAAGTGTTCAAGGCCAGGTTGGATGGGGCTTTGAGCAACCTGGTCTGGTGGGAGGTGTCCCTGCCCATGGCAGGGGAGTTGGAACTAGGTGATTTTTAAGGTCCCTTCCAACCCAAACCATTCTATGATTCTATGATATATGTGTATGTATGTGTGTATTCTGTAGATAATATGCATGACCAAATTTTGCAGAACCATACCAGCAGGGAGATCTGAATTACTTACAAATAAATTCAGTGAGAACTCTCACTAATTCAATTCTAAATTGAAAGAAGCCAAATGAAATTAATGTTTCCTATAAAACCTTATTTATTTTTCCCTACTAGGGGAAATGTAGAAAATGTACTAGTTAAAACTGTGGGAAAGCAAAAGAAGTTCTTGCTTTTCTTTCTGTATGCCTATTCAGGCTATAACCTAGTGCTACAGTCACTAACTTCTTGGGAATGTTCAAGTCAAGAAAAAGTTATCTAGAAACCAGAGAAACAATTGAATTATTTCAATTTGTGGAATAATTTATATCTGAAAGATAAAAATACTATTCAAAATCTAGGACCCTAATCATTTACTACTAGTAAAAGAAAGTAGAATACAGTATACCCAGTCCTGCCATGAAGACAGTCTTTACCACCATTCTCCCTGGAGCAATAAGAATTAGGAAACAGACAAGCTAAACAGGGCTGCCACCTCCCTATCAAAACCTGTCAAGCCAAAATACTATTACTTTTGGGATGTCAGTGTCTTACAAAACTACTTAGCATTAATTGACAACTCCTGCAGCATAAGAACCTTAATTGCAAAGTTAGCACAACCCATGGTTTGAAGCAGCAGAGCCCAGGTGTCAAAGCTGGCAGTTTTAAAAATTATTTAGCCTTGGAGAAGGCAAATTTCAGAGGGCAAAAAGTTCTTGTCAGGGATGACTATCACAGGCTTGATTGAAAGCCTGTCCTGGTCTCTGTTGCCACAAGTAAACATGACCCACATTTTGCCACTTTTGTATTGGGGCATATATTGAGGAGACTGCAGAGAAGAGGTTTCTGGTTATGTCTAAAATTTTCTAAGGAACATTCAAATACTGTATTAAATCTCCCATGGTAAAATAGCTCCTGTTTCAAAGTACAGGACAAGATTTGCTTATGGAGTAGAGAAAAAATAAAACAGACTTTCAGCATATGTGATCAGATATGTGGTCAGAGAGACTGTTCTCTGACATACTCATAGCTTGGTTGAGACCTTGCTGTTTTCTCCATAGTGTGAAGCTGCAACTATACTGATATGAATTTTACTATAAAGATGTTTCACAACTCAGCACTTATGAGAATTAAATGTATTCCAGTGGATATGGACAATGTTACTGATTTTTCTAATTCACCAAATTTAAACTTTCTTTCTCTCTCTCTCTTTTTCTCTCTCTTTTTCTCAACTCTTGTGCTCAACTTTGGGTAACCTCCAATTCTGGAACTATTTCAATATATGTCTTCTCATAACAGGTCAAATGAAGGCTGAAAGGAGTATGCAACTTTAAGCAATTATGCATAATGGTTAAATTCATTTTTAAAAAACTTTATGTAATTTATTCTTTTGAGATGTATCATGACACATTTAGAGGCTTGCCAGTATAATTTACCAGGACTAAAGATGTGTACGAAAGTACAAAGATTTTATTACAAACAATTTATTAAGAAAAGACTAGACAGTAAATAAAGTAGGCACATGCCTGAGAACTCAAATTATCTGGGATATGAACAAATAGGTATCTAAGAACTATTTACAAAACTATATTTATTAGCAGTTCAGATGGAATTATAATTAGATGCAAAATAGTCCCAATAGAGGAATGTGGAATTGTTTTTGGTGGATACTTTTTGTTAAGTATGACTGTGAAAAGCAACTTATTCTTGAGACTGCCACCTTCATTATCAGTACATTATGTATAATCTTTACACAAAATTAGTAAAGTCCAAGAGATAATAAGATTAACAGAAAAAAAAATAACACGTTTTGCATAATGTTTAATGTAAAGTATAAGTAACTTCAATAAGGCTTTTTAAAAACATAATTTCCCTAAAAAAAGGTCCACTGAAATTATGGGATCCTTAGCTAGCAAATTAAAGCCAGCACACAAAATGATAGGCTTGTTTTCCATAATTACTTTTCACAGACCCTTTGGAAATAGTTTGTGGAGAAACCCTGGGGTTCTGTGCACCACAGTTTGCAAACCACTGAGCTAAACAACCAGGATTGGTGGAGGAAGATAAGCCAGTGGGCTAAATAGGAACAAAAGAGTAATAGTCTCTAAATACATGGAGCACCCAGAGCCAGGGATTTATATAGCTCACAGTTTGTTAGGCCAGTGATGTAAGTAAAGAGAACTGGATTCATTTAGAATGATCGAGGTCATTTTTATTTGTTTCCAAAGTTTACAGTGGAGATGCAAGTAATTAAGGAAAAATTAGACTGTTTTATAACCTAGAATACAATTCTATGATGACAGAAAAAGACACAAAAGAAATATAAAGCTGGAGCTGATGGGGTATTGAGATTACCCTGTGAGAAAGAGGTCACTGGCACTCAAAACTAAAAGAAAAAACAATGAAAGTTGTGTCTGAAATGGATATTTGAAAACCCATGCTCTACAGGCTTTAGGATTCACAGTTGTAAAGGCTGAGGGATATTTTAGGAATTCTAGATAAGATGAGCTAAGTAATTAGGAAGCTCTAGTATCAACTAGGATTGCATTTTACATGGTTTGGTTGTAGCCATTTACAGTAATTAAAAGCCTGACCTAAATCTCACTAAATAAATATTTCCTTTTTTAGTTTCAACTTTACTGCAATGTGAGGCAAGATGCATGAAAGTGATAATACACAGTCCATGGAAGCAGCAAACACAAGCAACGCTCTGCCTGTGCTGTGCTGAGGAACTCCAGATTCTGACATTTCTTATGAAATTTTGTGGGTCAGTCTGGTGTTAATACTACTGATGTTAAATAATACTGCTGTTAAAGGGGGCCTAAAAGAAAGCAGGAGAGGGACTTTTTGTCAGAGACCTTAGTGATAGGCAAAGGAGTAATGGCTTTAAACTAAAAGAGAGTAGATTTAGATCAGATATTCAGAAGAGATTCTTTACTCAGAGGGTGGTGAGGCACCGGAACAGGTTGCCCAGAGATGCTGTGGATGCCCTATTCCTGGAAGTGTTCAAGGCCAGGTTGGATGGGGCTTTGAGCAACCTGGTCTGGTGGGAGGTGTCCCTGCCCATGGCAGGAAAACTGGAACTAGATGATCCTTAAGGGTGCCTTTGAATCCAGACCATTTGAGGATTCTCTGATGATTCTATAGTGCTGATTTTGGGGAAGGATATGCCAACCCTGGGACCACGTACTGCAGTGCAGACAATGTAGAAACCATATAGTGACAGTCATACTCCAAAATATGATGGTATTTACAGTCTAGGTATACTAATGCCAAGTTCTACATGCCAACAAAGTCCTCAGACCTCCCTTATCTTACCCTAGTTACGATTAGATAAACCATGCCTAGTTCCTCTTTGCTCATTTCAGTTAAAATGGATCTGTTTTGTCCATGGTCACTGCTTTAGCTAAAAGGGTGTATATTTTCATCCATCCCCCAGCAAGCTATTTGCAAGAAAAATCTGACCTCTCCTGAATAGTTCTAAATTGAGAAGTCCCTCCTATGCTGAGTAAAGCATAGACCACCTCTTTGAAAGGTTACACTTGAACTTTAGTCTCTCTTCACATTGACAACTTCTGCTCTGATACCTGTCTTCTATAGATGTTAAGTATTTAATTTGCCCCATATCTGTTGTGTGTGATTCTGAGGTTGATGATTTTAATGACCAATGAAGATGTCTGAAGCATAACCACCAACTTTACAGTTTCTAATCAAGTTTAGCCATTAAGCTTTTCTTCTTAAAAAGCATGATTTAGAAATATCTATTCATATAAAGATGATAACATTTTACATAAAGATTCTATAGCAATACAAAGACTGGAAAATATTGTTAAAATGAGGTATTATATAGTATGTAGTATAAAAGATAGTGGTACAATAGTGGTAGAGCAATGAGCAGCAGTACAAAGAGATTGAATAGTTAAATCTTGAGAGGATATTTAATAAGTAGAAATGTGATAAAACACTATTTACCATAATTACATATATAGTTAAACTTAATGTACATGTTTCAGTTACAATATCTCAAGCCAGTGAAAGAGAATCTGCTGCCAGACCATAACAGATTGTTCCCACAGGACATCTGCTTCGTGAGTTTAATTTTTTTAAAAAAATGTCAGCAATACTTTGTAGCTATAAAACTATGAAAGTATAACAGTTTATTTCATATTATGTCAAAATTAACTAGTTGTAGTGCTTTTTTTTTTCTTTTATCCCCAATAATATTTAATACTGACACAATTCTGGTACATCAGTAAATTAACATACAGACTTCTAAAACAGTTGTGGCATTCAGAGTAGGAAAAACACTAAAATATTTTGGGTCTAGAGACAGAACACCTTCCTTGGGATTAAACACCTCATTGAAGTGGGATATATCCCCCTCACATCAAAAGAGTGTACATCACTTACACCTCCTTTTCCTTTTCCTTTTCCTTTTCCTTTTCCTTTTCCTTTTCCTTTTCCTTTTCCTTTTCCTTTTCCTTTTCCTTTTCCTTTTCCTTTTCCTTTTCCTTTTCCTTTTCCTTTTCCTTTTCCTTTTCCTTTTCCTTTTCCTTTTCCTTTTCCTTTCCCTTTTCCTTTCCCTTTCCCTTTCCCTTTCCCTTTCCCTTTCCCTTTCCCTTTCCCTTTCCCTTTCCCTTTCCCTTTCCCTTTCCCTTTTCCCTCTTTAAACTAGAAAAAAAACTTGGATCAATTCAAACAAAAGAAAGATACAGTCATATCAATGTGTTCAGAAGAGAACATTATCACTGTCCAGAAATTATGTATTTCAGGCTGCTGACATGCCTGATGGGTGCTGGATAAGCATGATAATGTCATCACTACTATTCCCTTACATGTGTAGGATTGGCTAGGTAGGCAGTGGTGACTTACAATGCTGTGAAGGACATCTACAACTCCTAATCATGGAAAAAAGAAAAAAACATATATTTCTTTTCTGCATTCAGGTACATATTGCATTGTTTTATAATCCTTTTCCACTTTTATACAGAATACTCAGCCAAACTCCCACCTAAGCCCTTCAGGAGCTTTACCTCAACTGGATAACATGCCTGTCCCCAGTGACTGCACTACCCTATGATTATACTAGCTAAGTAGATCACGGGGTTTATAGAAATGAGAGTAGAAATATTTGTTCACAACATGGCCACCACCTTATGACTGAGCCTTTCATACATTTGTTCTCAGCGTACCAGGCTGAACCCAGAAGTTTTCAAAATCAATAAGTTTTCTTTACAGAAGTTGAAAATGTTAACTTTATAACCTTATCACAATCTTTATAACCTTTTGATAACCTTATTATTAACTATTTTATTAATTATTCTATTTAGTTTAATTATAGAAACCTGGTGTTTGAAGAAATCATATTTTGAGTGAGCCATGTTGTCTTAAATTTTTAGATGACAAAAAATAATAAAAATAAAAAAAATTAACTACTGCTGTTGCTGTTTTGTTCTTCTGGTTAATCGTTCTGTGGTAAAAGTATGAGCTGCGTTCTCAGACTGATACCTAATTTGAACACTATAATCTTTTTGGACCTAAATATCACTTTGCCTGTTTGTATCTTTAAAAAGCTAAAACAATTCTTTTTGTCATGTTATCATGCAGGAAACTATGATATTATGACACCTCTCATTGTTTCCTGAGCTACTGATTTCCAGAATATAGTTTTCTACAGTTTAGATGTGACCTAGATGCATAATTTTGCATGTAACTTGAATGGGTTCAGCTTGCCAAGCAATCCAAATTTTCTTTATAAGTTTCTGGTCTTCATAATTATGTGCTACTCTGCCAATCTCTATGTCAGTAAAGTAATATATCAAAAATGTTTTGGTATTTACTAAAGCATGTGAGAATGTTGAATAACTTCTTCTAATTCCTGGTTCTTGCCACCTATATATGAAAACATTATTTGACTAGAAAAAAGAGTGATGTTCTATTCTTTGCTTAAAGTACCATTTGCTTATTAATCTTGCAATATATGTTGAAATTAGGAAACTTTGACCAAGCATTTTTGACATATGGGCAACAACAGAGGTCCTTGAGGTCAAAGGAGATGCTAAATATGGAAATATGGCAAAATATGGAAATACAGGGAAACATGAGGAAGCAATTTAACATCTTCCTTATAATTAAACAGTAAAAGTTATCACCCCATGATTACACTGCATACAAATTCAATGGAATGTAACTGATTTGCATGTAGACCTGCATCTATAAGAGAGAAAAAGCTGAAAGACAAGCCAAAAAAATAGAACCAAGAGAAAATTAAAACAAAGAAAAACACAGTAGTCATGAAAGAAACAAAACAGGGAGAGCTTTTTAAGTGATATGCTGTCTGGAAAGCTGGCATAGAACTGTGAGAAAGGAAATGCTCTCCTGTTGTTTAATTGTACTGTGTTTGGAGTAATAGAACTTCTGTGTACATTCTTTGTAAATCAGAATGATTTCAGTAAGAAAAATATTTAACTCAATATTTAGCATCATGGAGGCCAGAGTTTCTTAGATCAGGGCTGAGATTACATCAGCCTGTTGTTACACAGAAGCAGGGTAAGCAAGTTTCATGAGGACTCATCCCAGTCTGGAATATCAACAAAATTCTCAGAAAGCACAAAGTTACAGTGACGGACAACAGATCTTCAAATAATGTTTTTCTCAAAGACTTGTGGCTTCTGAACTTTTTTGAGAATAAAGTCTCTGTGATTAAGAAATTCTTTCACCTAAGTGTTCTTGCTTTTCTAGCATGTCAGCCCCAAAGGTGTGAAACTGGAAGTACAGGTTTTGTAGGGTTTTTGTCATGATTTTCAACAATTTTATTACCTCCATGTAGCAATAAGACAATATTTTTGCCACATTAATGTTCTCATCCCATATTATTTTGCCTATATAAAATTATGTTAAGAATTATAATTATTTTGTATTATTTATAATATATTACCTTATTTTTTCCAGCTAGCCAAAATTATCCAAAGTTATTCTTTATTCACTGTAGAAACAAAATATTTTGGCCTTCTAATAAATTAGATTTTGGTCTTCTAATAGATTAGATTCTGATATAATATAAAATTGTTAAATATTTTTTAGTTTAATTAATTTTCTCTGCTTTTATGCTGTGAGCTGTGCTCATACTCAATTTTGTGAAAATATTTTTTTTGCAAAAATTCAGCATATATATATTGCTGTTTGGTCTTGTCCTTGCCTACCTGCATGTATGTCAAAAAACTTACCATAATAAGAAATAATAAACAAGCTTAAGCCAAAATAAGAAGTTTCTAAACCAGCCTAGTGTTTAAGCCATTTTTACCCATCATACTCACATCCAAAGTAAAATTGTCTTTTGCTGGATATTACAGTGACAGTGTATTTTGTTTCATGGTTCCGATGTTCCCTGTATATTTAGTTACTGAAAGGGAGTCCTGAGGTCCAGGCCCATGCTATTGCCAGCAAATACCACAAATAACACATTAGCTGTTTTCCTTTTTTTTAAAAAAAAAAAAATCTTTATTCTTTTATCTTTACACTGGTTACAAGTCTGATATCCTATAGGTGTCTCACTTATATTATATGCGTTATTATGCTACAAGACTGTGTATCCAGGTGCTTCTGTCATTTCCACTTCCTCTATCATGTTTGGTTATTAAGCTTTTATTAGTAGTAACTTTGAACTGCTGGATTTCATCGATTTTCACAGAATCACATGGTAGCTGAGATCAGAAGGCATCTCTGGAGATCACCTAGTCCAGTCCCCTTGCTCAAAGCAATATCACCAAGAGCAGGTTTCCAAAGACTATGCCCACTTGAGCTTTAAATATCTCTGAGGATGGAGATTCCACTACCTTTCTGGCAAACTTATTCCAGTGTTTGAAATTCTTTTATACAAGCCTTCCAAAATGAAATTCTCCATGACGATATTATTTTTTTTTTCTCTTCCCTCCACACATTACAGAAAATCCCAGAAAGCAGATTTTTCTGTGCCTCCCAGTCACAGATATCTGAGAACAGACCCATGCCTCTTGTGTTCAATGTCTTTTGATTCTGGGGTGCCAATATCATAGCATCTTTCTCTTTTGTCTATTTTACCCCTCTCAAACAGGTTTCAACCAATGATTTAAGTATTCCAATTATATGAACCATTCTAACAGCTTTCATTTGGTTCAGTTGTGCTAAATTTCTTCCTTTCAATGAGAATTTCCATTTCTTCTTGCTTGTTACCTCAACATATAAGCAACAGAAAAAAATGTATTTTCTTCATCCTTTTGGTCATTGTTTTGATTTGTTCTTGAGGTTCTGATTTGATCTACATTTTCTTCATTGATGCCTTCCTATTCCATTTTTAATCTTTCTTTTCCTGTCACCCACACAAAAGACAAGAAGTTTCTTTGCCTTCCTTTGAGGAGCTATGTGTCTGAAATAAAAAGTCCTCTCCATGGCCTTGATATAATCCAATATTCTCAAAAAAAAAAAAAAAAACACCCCTAAAAAACAACAACAACAACAACCAACAACAACAACAAAAACAACCACCTTAAATTCCTTCCTAGCTACTAAACCTCCAGTACCTTCTGCTTTTTCTTTTCCACAATACAAGAAGATTGAATGCAAAGGCTGCTTGCATTTTCTCCTTCTTTATCTCTCCTCTTGGACCTCATTATAGTTTGCATACTTCTCTATAAGACAATTGTCTTCAGTGTATTTCATGATAAGTAGAGACTTGCTAGACAACCTCATAATCCAGCCCAATCTTGCAGTTACAATGAATCTTGTGACTACGTTGTGTGTATATGTAAACAGTAAAGATATTTACATAAAACCAGTCAGAGGTAGATAAAATATTTCCTCTTCCATAGAATTTTAAAATGCAAAGACATCAAAAGCATAGTTTAGAGCACCTGTTTTATAAACGATAATGTACAATAACCAAAAGTTCAGCCATACAGAATCTAAGGGAAAACTCTTCTTGATTCATTTCCAGGATTAGGATAGAGCAAAATTCTTTCAACCTAAAATCTGCCATATGAAAATAGACTGAAAAATGACAAACATGATCTTTTTACATTGACACAGTTACAGTTCTGTTTGGGTTTTAAATTCTGCTTTTCAATTTGTTCACTTTTTTTTTTTTTTTTTTTTTAAGTAGTTGTTACCCTAGACTATTTTATTTCAAGGTTCCCTACTATTCTGTCACTAGGAAGAACTCCATTTGTCCCTGCCCATGGCATGAGGGCTGGAATTAAGTGATCTTTAAGGTACCTTCCAATCTAAACCGTTCTGTAAGTTCCACAAAGCTCAACAAAGCTGTTAAAACCTACACAAAATGAATGTTAAATGAAATGTTGTTAGCATTTTATTTACTACTATTCTGAAATTTTAAAAACATAAATGAATGAAAAATCCCACCTCATGATGAAATTGAAAATTTGAGAAAGATCCATTGGGAACATAATTACTGTCAGAAGCCAGACATGATTTTTCAGCTTTTGAAAAAGACAACATTAAAGAATATGGAAAATTCTTTTAATAAAAACAGAGGAAATGAACAAATAAAGCCAAACTAAGAACATTTAAATATATGGAAGTATAAAATCATGTTATTAGAAGACATATCCAAATTTAATATTATAATTAATATTATTAATTTTCTGCAAATGATGGTAAACACCAAAAACCAGCCAACCAACCAACAACAAAAACCCAACAACAACCAAACTCCTAAGTACTATACCAGAAGAAATAAATTACTCATTCATGCTATTTCTGATGTCTGTACAAAGTTTTAGGAATTCATGCAACTATTAATTCCCTGCATTCAGTAAGAGAGTTAACATGTAGGGAGCAACAAGCATACAAAAGAATTCTGTAACATTAGGACCACTAAATTATAATACCCTGCTGCAATTTCAGACAGTGTAATCCTCCCCTATAATAGCTAGAATTTTTTAGATTTATAGTCCACTCAAACCTGTTTGCCTGGCCTAAGAACTAAAGCAATCTTGGAACACACAGTTCCCAGGAAGAAACTTAGGACTCAGTTACAACAAAGTATTTCTACAGCAAGATAGACAGGAGCTTTCCTTTTTTTTTTTTTTTTTTCCATTCTGAACCTAAGAGTTGCAACAGATACCTAATTCTAAGACCCCAACTTTCATGAATAATTAGGACTTTTTTTTATTATTTATTTATTTATTTTTTATTCTGATGCTCCTCTGTTATGTAGGTTAAAACAGATTGTTTCAGCTCCTAACTCCAGTTTGGGCTTCAAACCTGTCATTGATTTCAGAAGGAAGGAATGTACCCAGAGAGGAGTTTTCCTTCTTATTCTTTATTGAGTGAAGAAATATCCAAATAAAGAAAGTGGAGTATTAATGTAAAATACACAGGTGTTCTTGGAGGCAGAACTCAGAACTTGTCACCTGATGTGAGCTGTTAAGCACTTTAATAGATACTCAGTACATGCTAGGCATGTAAGACGAGAACGTATCTCTTTTTGAGCACAAGACTGCAACTCAGACCGTGTTTTACAACAAACTACCACATTTCACTTTTTTTTTTTTTTTTTTAAATCAGGAAGAAATCTGAATGTTTTAGAAATGAAGCAGAGTTCATTATAATTCGTATTTTCTAAGACTTTTGTCCATACAAAATATCTGGAATTCAGTAATAGAAGGGGAAAAGTGATGGTAAACTAATGACTGTGTGCTGTCCTCCTGTGTGGATATGCAGTGTTTGCAGAACATTTTGTTATAATGATACTTTAAAAGAATAATTTGCAACACACTGTGAATGTGTGTTTGCATTTTAAATGGAGAAGAACATTTTCATAAGAAATTACTACATAGTAGTAAGGTCAAAATATAAATGGAAGTTTCTTTTCCTCTTCAAACAGCCAGGAAAGTTGGGATTCATGTGATTTTATTTCAGTGTGAATAGTTACACCAGTATCTCTTGTACTTACAGTGAAAATTTATCCATATTTAGCGCAGTATTTATCTGACCAATTTTAAACAGATACTTTTAATCAGTGGAATCTTGCTGCCAACATACCCCTCCATAAATAAATAAATAAATAAATAAATAAATAAATAAATAAATAAATAAATAAATAAATATAGGGCGTTATGACATTATGAAAGTGTTCATTCTGGTGCCTTGCAAAAAGCCCTCCCAATCATCATTAAAAACAAACCTCTTTAAAATAGGATGGAAGAAGAGATTGATACAGAGAAAACTGCGCTATAATTTAGAAGCAATTATTAGTTAGACATTACACAGAACATGTATTTTTATTTTGGGGTAAACCCAATTGTACATATCTGTCTATATAAAGGTAGGACTACATTATTATTTTTGCTTAAAAACATTACTTGAATGCTCTAAATCCAGAGTAAATTATTACAGTACTAGCCAATACACAAACATACTTGCCCTAAGGAATTTACACCACAGATCACAAACACAGGCAAAATACTGATAAGAAATAGATAAGGATTCCTTCCTTTGGCCATTCAAACGTGGTTGAAGAACTCATAAACTATCAGTTTTAAATTAAATTTATGTTCCAAGTTGCTTACATTGCCATTTTTCTTCTTCTCCATTACTCATTTGTTGTAAACGCTATGATGACATTCCCAGAATTGCTAGGGAATTATCTTTGAAGCAATATTTTATGACCCCCTTCTTCAGTCCTCAAAAACATACGCAAGAGAGATATAATCAAACTCATAAAAATACCTTAATTGTGCATTCATTTAAATGACCTTTGAGAACTTCAAAATGAGGTTCAGGTGTTTGCATATGGTTGGATTTGCTTACAACACATACCATGCAAAGCTTGTCAGGTGTATATTGTGGGTTTTGTTTATTTTAAAGTAGTTCTCACAGACCTAGGTTTTTATTTAACAAAAGACAAATAGCTTAGTGTTAGAAAGAGAAGAGCAAGCAATTGGGAATTGTAGAAAAGATTTTTGTTGTTGTTTAAAAAGGACACCCAAGTGTAACTAAAACACTTCTTTTCTGAAAAGAAATGCAAACAAAGAACTATTTTTACAGGACAATATTTCCTAGAATCATCATAAAAAAAAAAAAGGCATTAAATACAATGAACTTTTTGAGTCAATCACTGATTCCTTTGTTTCCTTGATCCTTTTTTCCTCTTTGTGGAATTACTTAGGCTGAATAGATTGGCTGTATATCTCTTGGTACAACAACAAAAAGCAACAACAAGAAAACAAACAAATAAACAAAACCAACCAACCAAGCAAACAAAAGCAAACAAACCTTTTCCAAAACAACAACAAAAAAAGGACTTCGAGACTTTGTTAATTCAAAGAAATAATTCCCTGTGGCATATTTCTCTAGTCTTAGTTTCCTAGGAGCTATGAGAATGCAAGCCTAATACAGTCAGTACAGCTGATAAATGTGTATCAGATTGTATGAACTTTGGGTAGTACCTCTTTTTGTTTTTCTGAGTCATATATGAGAGAAAATTGTCCTCCCCTATGTATTAAAAGCATGATATACCCTGACACCTGACTTTACACATTTACATTGCTCATCCAAGTACCCTGTAATTCAAATGTTGCAAGATCACTATTGCTCTCAGACTAACTGCAGGCATCCTTCATATCTCAACAACCACTGTTTTACATGATGTCAGGCCTTTTAGGAAGGGCCGGTCTAACATTAATGATGTAACATTGCTGCAAGAGCTGATAGAAAACAGTGGAGGACTCAGCACAGCATCACTGACCTTATTCACAGAACAGAAGCAGGCCTGGGAGCATTCTGACAGGTGAGTAAGCCACATCTTTCTCCTTAGACAGATTTCAGAGTTCAAATGCAGGCCTTCACTGAAATATTATTGGCAAAGAATACTAGCTTGGTCCCAGTATTTAATGCTTGACCCTGCACTTGCAGTCTAAGATGTATGGCTACTTACTAAGCAAAACAGATCTAGGACAAAAATTTGAATAAATGATGTCTCCACTCTGTCTTCACTGTTAGCTGTTAGCTCGTTGTCTGTCTTCTGGACTGCTCTGACTAGCTCTTTTCAAAACAATACCTAAGCAGAGATGAGGGGATATTTAATCTCAAGGATTTCTCCCAAAAGACAGTCTCATATGTAGCTCTCTCCAGCCACAGATGTGCTTCAGCTTTACCCTGGAAAACCTTGCATCCTCTAGATCCTCTAGATCCTCTCATGCTATATACCACAATGCTCAACACCATTTCCTCAGATTCCTGTTAAGGAATTACAACCTCTTTGCTGAGCTGCATCAAAGCCCTTGCACAGTTTCAAACAGTTTAAGTTGCCAAGACCCAAAATATACTGCTTAGTGACAGACCAACAGAAACACTGCGTGAGGCCCAGAGGAACTCTGAAAGAAAGTACTACATGGTATGGACACAACATGGTTGCTCATTCTAAGTACTACAGCTGCACCATTCTTCACTCTGATAGTCCTGTAAACTAAGCACTTGAGTTCTGAACATTTTTGATAACGTATACCCTGAACTGGCACATAGGAAGTAAGAAAAATGCCCAATGCCATCTTACTTTTTATATGCAGAAGGAAGAGAAAGACAGAATTACTGAAGAGCTTGAAAACAGTAAGACTGGCATTGCCATGGACAATGTGCACAGGAAATGGTCTGTACTAGTAAGAAGGAGAAGGTACACAGCATTACTTCATTTCTGTTTTTATAGCGAATTTGCGTGTTTATTTTTTTTCTTTCTAATTTGAAAAAACAACAACAACAACAAAAAAAAACTGCCAACTACTTTGTAAAATCATATACCTATTCCTATCTAATAAAGACACTCCATGGTATTTTTATGCTGTTATAGAGTAGCTAGTGAAGTATCTTTGAGAATTATGAAATTACTACTTCAAAAAAATGCAACTGTACAACCATAAGAAGTTTGTAAGCATGATATTTCACTCTGAAAGGGAGGTCAAGGGTGTTCATTATGGAGATCTCTCTACATATCTTAATTCATATATCAAACTCTGGTATTTGATATACCCATCAGGCATTCCTCAGTGCTTTTCAAGCCTTCAGAGAAGTAGTCTAACCGCATTCCTGAATTAAGAATTTGAAGTCATAAGGGTGGGAACATGTAAGGAAAAACACTTTTAGAACTATAATTAGAGCAAAGGAACTTTTTAAATAAATTATGAATAAGTATAATTTATTAGAGAAAAAACAAAAAACCTTCATACATAGCAAAAATACAGATTATAACAATACAGCAATTATGGGATTATTACTAAAAATGAAAGGTTGTTTTTGGCTCTTGCTGGTGAAAGATGTTAATATTTAAATTGTGATTAAAAAATGGGAAATTTCCAAACAGACACTGTAGGCTTTTCTAAGTGGATTTACACCTGCAATTAACCTATTGAAAGTATTTAGTCAATAGCAACACTCAGTATTCCATAACCATGTGAAATAAAAAACTGCTTTACAGATGGGAGAGAATAATTCTGACACAATAGGTGCTGTACTATAAATTCATAGTTTGTGTGAATAAAGGAATTGTACCTGCATTCTTTACCCTAGAGAGTCAATTCTGATTCTATAGGTATGATAAAAATTATCATTAAAGCCACCCACACCCACCCTATGTAAGCTTTAAATAGACTAGCTGGTGTATCACTGTAGTACAGAGCTCAGCATTGTCTGTAAAACCTGACTCGGAGTCTGCATAAGCACGTGGATTTCTATCCCATAGCTACTGACTCCAGTGTAGTCATTCTCCAAGAGCTGCAAGACAAACAAGGGAGGAACAATAAATTGTATTTTACAGGCAGACATTTTAAAGTGCATATAACCATCTAAAGATGCAATTAGGCTATGCAACAAGGCACTTAGTGAGCTTTTCATAGGCATTTACATACCTATCTTTCATTTCATATAATTTCTTAGAATTGTAATATATACCCATCTGTATCATGAAAACTTCAGAAAATTGGTGCACGAATTTTAAACATATGCCTCTAATAGTAAATTAAGAAGCACCTGGAAATGTTCCTACACACTGTTAGAGTAGTTTCTGACAAGATTTTGGCTATCCAACTAGTACACTATAAAAATGGTCGGACCAGATGATTTTGGGGGTCTTTTCCAACTTTTATGATTCTATGATTCTATGGTTATGGTTTGGGGTTAGATAGTTAGAGATCTGAACATATTGGAAAGAGTCCAGTGGTGGAACACCAAGATGTTCAAGGGACTGGAGCATCTGTCCTATGAGGAGAGGCTGAGACCATTTGGACCGGTAGGCCTAGAAGAAGTGCACTTCAAGAGGCATCTTATCAATGTCTGTAAATACCTGAAGGGACGGTGCAAAGAAGATGGAGCCAGGCTGTTTTCAGTGATGCATATTGATAGAACAAGAAGTGATGGACACAGTCTGGAACACAAGAGGTTCTCTTTCAACATCAAGAAGCACTTCTTTGCTGTGTAGGTGATGGAGCATTGGAATAGGATGCCCAGAGAAGCTGTGGAGTCTCTTCCTTGGAGATCTTGTCTTCTTCCTTGGAGATCTTCAAAGGCCATGTGGACCTGGTCCTAGGCAACCTGCTCTAGGTGTCCCTGCTTGAGCAGGGGGTTTTACTTCCAGAGATCCCTTCCAACCTCAATCATTTTGTGATTCTGTGATTCTGTAATTTTAGGGACCATTCTGAATAGACAGTTTGCAAATGAATAGCCTGCCCACGGAAAAAAAAAAAAAAAATAAATCTTATTAGCATAGATATAGACATTCCATGCCAGAGGGCCTCAGTTCCCAGGAATGTGCCAGGTCACCTTTAATTTATTTAGATGGCCATAACCTAGATGAATTTAGGCAAAAGATCACCTATGAACTCTATGGCATAGCCTGTAATCCCATAATTCCTTAGAATGCCAAATTCAAATTACAAATTATGCAAAAGAAAAATCATAGTAAAACTTGTTTCCAAAAGAACAGCATTTTTTTCACACTACAAAATACTCTCCTATCATTAGGGTAAGAAATAAAATGTAGGCAGTACAAGTACTTCAGAAGACATGCAAAGAAAGATTTTGTGATTAATAGAGATGCATTGCTTGAAGAAGTTTCAAAATAACATTTCTATAGGGGTAGTTATCATAGGCAAGGATGGTACAATGAGACTAGGCAATGTTGGAATCCATTTATTTAAGTGCCTGCAGTTATCATTTCAAGGCAAATGAAGCAATAATAAATACGGAGCATTTGAAAGGAAGATAATCTGTATCCACTGCATTTTAATAAACGGTAATCACAAAAATCAATTCAGGCACATTGGATCTGTTTTTCTATTAGTTTTCCTATTACTGATCTCCCTTTCTCTTCTTTCACCTCCTTTTTCCATCTAATACTTGATAGAATGATCTGTAGTTCCTATTGCTTTGCTCTTTGAACTTTTTTCTTTGTTTTTCTTTCAAAAGCTGAGATTTAAACTTAAAAATTAATTTCCTCACTTGTACTATCAGCACTACCAGTCCTTACACCTACTGAACAGTATATATCTTCATTCAGTTTCTTTTTGCAATCAATAGGTCAGAACTGCTTCTTGCTAATTTTAATCAACATTAGGGTAAGGATGACAGCTACAAATCCCACCATGAAATTTGGGAAGGGTACAGATTAACCACTGAAATATAAGCATAATAAAAATATTCAGAAATATGATGAAGAAATAAAAATATGAATCTAACACCCATTTTTATACCTATGTAGGAATGAGAAAAAAAATTTGGCTGCTTGGTAGAAAATAAATATTAAGTAAAATTATTTACAGTGATTTTCAATCAAATAGGTTTCAGGTCTTGAAGAGTGAGCTAGGCATCTCCAGAAGCAACTTGTTGCATTCTAAGGTAGATGCCTAAGTGAGAAGGATTGAATCTTCTGGACATGTCTGCCTCTGTTTACTTTGGACAAAGTATAGGCAATTTTGTCCTTTAACTCCAGCTAAAGTTGTGTGAGTGAATCTCATTCTTCAGAACAGAGGTAGGATATTAGAGTGACAAATAGTAGACTGATGCCAAAAAATAAATGATGAAATCCAAATAGGATTATACTATTGACTAGGCTTTCATAGTGACAGTGATTTACCATTACAGTCAATGATCATGCAGGTAACACCGATTGTGCTGATTCTGTACCAGAAAAAGCATCGGGAGTTTGCTGCAGTTTAAGAAGTTACCGAGACCTCATAGTTGTGTACATAATGTAATGGGAAAAAGTTTCATAGGCAGCTATGTAGTACTGAGAGAATGGAAACACTAAGGATGGACAGAAATGGTGACGGTGTATGAAAGTAACCTGCACACTTCATGATGTTCTATGAGCTGCCAGCTTTTCCTGGCTTATCTGTTTTTTTTTTTTTGTTTGTTTCCTTTTCATATCCTCTAATTTATGTGAAGGTAGAAAAAAAGGAATTATAACATGAATTTAAGTGTCCCCTGAGTATGTGTGACATGACTTCCTTAATAACACCTACTTTTGAAATGAAATCTAGAGAGGATGACACATATAAGCACAAATAAGTACTTAGTCGCTTGCGCAAAAGTACGAGTTTTCAGAAATTTGTGTAGCTGCATCAGGTTTGACTTCAATATGTTATTTTGTACTCCATGTTGATATTTCAACAGATGACCTGTATCACAACACTGGTAGACAAATTCTTACATATAAATTAACACAGTTAATGTCAAATAGTCAAAGTTCAGTCCTGACCATCATTTCATATTATGTCATGTAAAGACTTCAAATATCATGTCCCTATGTTGCTTGTTTTACTGTCAACTAAGCATCCTAAGCATTGTAGCATTTTGTCAGTTCAGCAGATCCAAAGCCATCCATCACTGGTGCTATTTCTGTCATACACATTTAACTTCAGCATCAGCCAACAGTCTGCAGTTTTGGTTACTGATCAGTATCATCACAACTGTCAGATGGGGATTTTTTTTTTCTTCAAAAGTTGGTTGATGTAATCTTTGATATAGATACTTCCCTTGACAAGTTTTCTATGTCATATTTAATATGTGAGTATGGAAATGTTTACCAGCATGGTCTTTTAGAAATCTTTTAGATTTTAAATATTCCTCTAAATTCTTAAATTCTTTAAGCATCAACATTAGGAGTTTCAAGGATGACTTCAAGAGATCCTATTGTGTTAAATGCAACTAATTTCAAAAACATAAAAAAGGAAATTTCACTGAAATATTGGTATCACAATTTATTTTTGTTTCAAAGTTAAGATTTTTTTTTCCCATTTTGCTGTGACGATAAATGAAAATTATTTAGGAAAGTACCTAAACAAGGTTTAAATCCCACTGGTCTCAGTTTGTGGTCTAGCAGCCTTCTGGACCAGAGTAGAAAATATTATTTGCAAGCAGCTTGAAGTACTGCTTATTTTATTCAGAGGTATCTTTTTACCAAAGTCTACACATCAAACTGTTTTGAAAAAAAAATCAAATGAAATTTTAAACAGGATGACAAAGCCAGACCACAAATCAATTAGATTTATTTAAAAAGGTGGTGCAAAATTAAAGTTCTACGGATTAAAAATTAAGGATATAGGGCTGGAACCAGCATTGACCCCGGTCTTGAAGATTGGAGTGACATTTGCTTTTCTTCCGTCTTTGGGCACTTCTCCCAGCCATGGTGATGACTGATCAAAGATTATCAAAAGCGGCCTTGCGATGACATTTGCCAGCTATCTCAGCACTCTTGGGTGCATCCTATCAGGGCCGCAGGACATATGCATATCCAGTTTGGTAAGTATTCCCTGACCTGATCCTCCTCCACCAAGGCTACATTTTTATTGCTCCAGCCAGTCAGCCTGGCAACTGTGATGTGGGATTCCTGAAGGCCAGTTTTGCTACTAAAGACTGAGGCAAAGAAGGTGTCTCAGCCTTTCCCCTTTTCTGTGTAATCAGGTTCCATGTCTCATTCAGCAATGGTCTCACATTTTCCTTAGTGTTCCTTTTGTCATTTATGTACATATAGAAGCTCTTCTTGCTGACATCCCTGACTAGACTGAATTACATTTGCTTTCCTGATTTCATCCGTGGATGCTTGGACAGCATTTCTGTATTCCTTTCAGTTTACCCGTCCTGTCTTCCACCTTCTTTTGTGTTTAGCATATGCCTTCTATTTGTGTTTGAGTTTGTCCAGGAATTCTTTTTTGTCCACACAATCCTCCTGGCATTTTTACCTGATTTCCTATTTCTTGGTATGGCCCTCTCTTGAGCTTGGAGGAAGTGACTTCTGAATACTAGCCAGCATTCTTGGGCTCCTCTTCCCTCCGAGGCCTTATCCCATGGGGCTCTTCCAAGCAGATCTTTAAAGAGGCCAAAGTCTACTCTTCTGAAGCTCAGGTTTGTGAGCTTCCTTTTCACTCTCCTTCTTGCTCTCAGAATCCTGAACTCCACCATCTCATGGCCAGTGCAGCCAAGGCTGCCTCTCACCTTCACATTCCCCACCAGCCTGTCCTTGTTGGTGAGAATGAGGTCCAGCAGAACACCTCTCCTTATTGGTTCCTTTGTCACATGGAGGAGGATGTTATCATTAACACACTATAGAAACCTACTGTATTGCCTGTGCCCTCATGTGCTGTCTCCAACAGAAAATCTAAGGTGGTTGAAGTCCCCCATGAGGACCAAGATTTGTGAACATGAGGTTGCTCCTATCTGTCTGTAGAGGGCCTCATCTATTAGTCCTGCCTACTCATGTGGCCTATAGCAGATACCCACTATAATGTCACCTTTACCTCTCCTCCCTTTCATCTTATCACATATATTCTCTGTCAGCTCCCCATCCATCCCCAGGCAGAGCCCCGTGCACTCCAGCTGCTCTGTTTGTGGTGGTTTTACTCGGGTGGGCGGCCGACCTCTACCACAACCACTCTCTCACTCTCCCTCCTCAAAGGGAACTGGGGAGAAAATATGATTCAAAGGGCTCAAGGTTTGAGGTAAGGATGGGAAGATCGCTTAACAATTATTTTGAAGGGCAAAACAGACTCAGAGTAGGGACATAGTAAAATTTATTGCCTATTACTAACAAGCTAGAGAAGTGAGAAACAACGGAAAGAAACCAAAAACACGATCCCACCCTCCACCCTCTTCCACCTCCTCCCCCCCAGCGGTGCAGAGGAATCGGAGAATGGGGGCTGTGGTCAGTCTATAGTACTTTGTCTCTGCTGCTCCTTCTCAGTCACTCTCTTCCCCTGCTCCCAAGCGAGGTCCCTATGGGCAGCAGCTCCTGCCAGGTCACCTGCTGCTGCGTGGTCTCCGTGGGCTACAGGTCCAGCCCGGAATCTGCTCTGGCAGTGGTTCTCCATAGGCTGCAGCCTCCTTCAGAGCAAATCCACCTGCTCCACTGGGGGCTCCTCCATGGGCTGCAGCGTGGAGATCTGCTTCACCGTGGTTCACCATGGGCTGCAGGGGGACAGCCTGCTCCACCAGGGGCCTCTCCACAGGCCACAGGGGAACTTGTGCTCTGGTGTCTGGAGCACCTCCTGCCCTCCTTCTGCACTGATCTTGTGGTCTGCAGGGCTGGTTCTCACTCCTCTCTCTCCCACCTGCTGTTCAGCAGCTGTTCCGCTGTGTCGTGTTCCCTCCCCCCCCCATCCCCCCCCCCGACCTCCCCCGTTCTTAAATCTGCTCTCCCAGAGGCACAAACAACATCACTTACTGGCTCAGCTCTGGCAAGCGGCAGGCCCCTTATCAAACATGGGGTAGCTTTTGGATTCTTCTTGCGGAAGCCACCCCTATAGCTACCCAAACCTTGCCATGTAAACCCACTACACTGTCACACAGAGGGCAACTTCCCTTGTCTTTCCAGCTTGGCCTTCCTAAAGCGCCTGTATCCTTCCACTGCAACATTCTAGTTTGGGAGGCAGTATAATAATATAATTTTGATTTTTTTTTTTAATTTATTTTGTTCATAACAACTTTGAAGAAGTTGAGAACTATTCATTTTCAGAGTTGACAGCTGTTAGTTCTAGGTAGAAAGATTAGGCTATGGTGTTTGTCATTTACAAAATTATTAGCACAAACCTAAAATGGATGAAACTGGGAAAATAAAATGAAGTAGCTCCAATCCATGCTTTTTCTTTCCCTGTATCATTTTCTAATATGAGAAAATACAAAATTGTTTTTAAAGAAAAAAAAATAGAAAAAATCCTGAATCCCCTCTTCATAGTTACTTCTAATGTTACAATAATTAACTTTAAAATAATGGTACATTAGTTAATTGCCATATTGAGATCCATATCTATGGATGCACGTATAACGTGGGCACTAATAATAAGTTAGTTCATCATGATTAATCTTTTAACTATTAATATTAAAGAAGTGAATGAATTACTGATTAGTCACTTACTAGGAATGGAAAATGTGCAACTATGTCCTTTCTGTACTAATTTTTTTTTCAAAGTATTTTTTCCTGCTGTTACAAAAAGATAAGTAAAGTTTAATGTTGTGAATACTTTAAATTTCAAATCATGTAGATCTAAGATGCATTGGCACATATGAGAACACTGTAACAGTTGTCACTTTCTTTAATTAGAAAGTATGGCTATTCATATAAAATCAGATGGAATCAATAGAGAGTGAAAAACATACTTTTACATACTGAATAATTCCTTCTGCATTTTTTCCCCCAAAAAGAATGGTTGTAAAGTGGTAGAACTCTGGAAACCTGACAAATAGCTCATAGTAAACTGTGCGTACTTGGTTCTGCAATTAGTCACCCAAAACCTAAATCTTTTTACAGTAGTTAGAAAAAGCAGTTTATCTAATTCATGGCTCTAATTGTCCAGTATATGCAGGGCCATAACCTAATAAGGACATTAGTGACCAAAGAGGGATTTAGTTAAAATGTAAGCTTTTGCATTCCAAATTGTGATATTGAAATCCAATTTGCTGTTCATCTCCTACTTAGCCAAGAGGATCTACCCCGAGGTCAGGGCAGTTGAAAGATGTGAAAGATGTATAGTTTTATGTGAAGAATAGATCCCAAGCTTCATATCAGTCTATTAAGGCTAGTCTATTTTTTTGAAAATAGTTGAAGGATAATATAACTAACATTTGTGTAACAGAATTACCTTAGTTGTGGAAACACTTCCATAGAAAGGCAGCAATTTTACACCACTGCCTTCGGTTGTTTTCTGTTCTGGGGTTACCTAGCCTGTCTGTCAGTATAGTTCGAACAGAAATGACTCCAGTGCTCTTCTTGTCTCTTGCTCAATGTGTCAATTGTGTATCACTTAGAACAGAGCTCTAAAATTTTAATGACTTTTTTTTTAACCTTTTTTAATACATACAGATAGAATAACTTTTAAAATAAGAATTTGTTTCTTTACTTTCAATGGTTGATAATTCACCAAAAATATTCTGGGAACTGGCTTCATGCAGATAAACTTCAAGTTCAAACAGAAAAATATGTCCTGACAATCATGAACATCAGAAGACCAGCTTCTAAAAATGTTTGAGATTTGCACGCTTTCTGATATTAATAATGAAGACAGTTCTCCTGCACAAGAGACCATAACATACCTTTTATGACCACATTTGTTTCCTCCAGCTTTCACAGGAGAGCATCTTCAGATTATTTCTGAATGGATTATTAATACTCACATTAGTATATTTTTGTCTTATTGGAGTAAATCAAATGTTACCGTTAAATTTTGTCTGTAATGCATCACCAGTGAACGCAAGAATATTTTGATGTTGACCTCCATGTTCAGAATGTCACCATACATTTCTGAAAAATAGAAAACTTATCAACAAATCTACCTTTTTTTTTCATTCCCGTTTCTTGTTTCTCTAAGATATGTCTCATCTGGTCCATGTTTAGATAGTTACATATGTTATCTTACATTACTGGAAAACATAATATTTTCATTAGGTGTTTAATTTCCAAAGATAAATCACAGTTCTTAGCAGTGACTGGGGAATAGCACCATGGTGGAAGAAATGTACATGAATGTTTATTTTCTAAAGTGCTTAATATATTCAGCTTAATCCCAGGAAAAGGTAGAAAAATAGAAACCAACAAAATGACACAAAAAAGACCAAAGAAGCAAGAGAAAACTGATGTATCTGGTATGCATATTAGAATAGTATTGAATTTGCTTTAACACCATTAATCCTCTTTTGACAAATGGAGAATCATACTATCAATAAAAGTGCAATTACTATTAATACCTTATATTCCTATAGCAACTTCCGTCTTAACATCTCACTTGGACATTGTTATAAAATAACATTATATAAAATGACAAACTGAGCCTAACATAGAAGCCAAAGTCTTCAAAAGAACTACCTATTTGTCTCGTGATCTTTATTTATTTTTTATTTTTTGACTACAGCAGCACAGATCAGTCTATATCTGATCTGGAAATCAGTTGAGGAAACATTGTAGAGTAAATCTGGTTGCATACCAAGCACTCCAGTTTCCAACTGAAATTTCTGTGAGATGTTCAGTTATCATGCATTTACCACACAAGACACAGTAGGCAAAGGGAGTGGACTGGGAGAATGAAGTGTCACCCGCTGTAGGAGAAGATCAGGTCTGAGACCATCTAAGGAACCTGAAGGTGAACAAGTCCATTGGACCTGATGAGATGCATCCAAAGGTCCTGAGGGAACTGGCAGATGAAGTTGGTAAGCCCCTCTCCATCATATTTGAAAATTCATGGCAGTCTGATGAAGTTTCACGTGACTGGAAGAGGGGAAACATAACCGCCATTTTTAAAAAGGGAAAAAAGGAAGACCTTGGGAACTACAGGCCAGTCAGTCTCACCTCTGTGCCCAGCAAGATCATGGAGCAGATCCTCCTGGAAACTATGCTAAGGCACATGGAAAACAAAGAGGTCATAAGGGACAGCCAGCATGGCTTCACTAAGGGTAAATCATGCCTGACAAATTTGGTAGCCTTCTACAACAGGGCTGAAGCATTGGTCGATAAGGAGAGAGCAACTGACATCATCTACCTGGACTTGTGTAAAACATTTGTCACTGTCCCATGTGACAACCTTGTCTCTAAAATGAAGAGATGCAAATTTGATGGATGGATCACTCTGTAGATAAAGAATTTGCCTAGACGGTTGCACTTAAAAGAGTTGCAGTCAACAGTTCTGTGTCCAGGTGGAGGTCAGTGAC
Source organism: Anser brachyrhynchus (assembly GCF_964034855.1). Lineage (NCBI taxonomy): Eukaryota > Metazoa > Chordata > Aves > Anseriformes > Anatidae > Anser > Anser brachyrhynchus. The sequence goes on along the minus strand of NC_137694.1, from coordinate 169,552,897 downwards.
AAGTGGTGTTCCTCAGGGATCTGTACTGGGACCAGAATTATTTAACATCTTTGTTGACAATATGGACAGTAGGATTGACTGCACCCTCAGCAAGTGACAGGTGGGCCTGTGTGAACGTCATGCAGTTCAACGAGACCAAGTGCAAAGTCCTGCACCTGGGGCAGGGCAATTCCAAATATGAATGCAGGCTAGGCAATGAATGGATAGAGAACAGGACTATGGAGGAGGACTTGGAGGTACAGGTAGATGTAAAGCTTGACAGGAGCCAGCCATCACAGAATTATAGAATCATTTAGGTTGGAAAAGACTCATAAGATCAAGTCCAATCATCACCTAACACTACCAAATCCACCACTAAACCATGTTGCTAAGCACTACATCTACAGATCTCTTAAATATTCCCAAGGATGGTGACTCTACCACTTCATGGGACAGCCAGTTCCAATGCCTAACCACTCTTTATGTGAAGAAATTCTTCCTGATGTCTAACCAGTTCATGTTCTGATGGCTGTTGAACAACATCCCCAGGTCCTTTTCTGCTGAGCTATTTCTCTTCTCTGAGCTTACATTGCTGCACTGTGTTGTTGTGACCCAAGTGTAGCACCCAGTATTTAGCTTTGTTGAATGCCATACAGTTGGCCTCAGCCCATTGATCCAGCCTATCCAGATCCCTCCATAGAGTCTTCTTACCCTAAAGCAGATCAAATCTCCTTCCCAACTTGATATTGTCTGCAGACTTACTGAGGGTGCACTTGATCCCCTAATCAAGATCGTTGATAAAAAGGTTAAACAAAACTGGTCCCAAGACTGAGGCCTGGGGAACACCAATTGTAGCCGGGATTCTCTCCCAGGGTGCTCTCCCACTAACCTCTGCTGCTTTTACTATCTTTGGGCAGCCACTGCTGACACTACCTTCAATGCTCCCCTCCTCCAGTAGCATTAGTTTAAAGCTTTCTTCACGAGCTTGGCAAGCCTGTAGCTGAAGATGCTCATTCCCTCCTCTGACAGATGGACCCCACCTGACCCCAGGAGACTAGGTTTCACAAAGAGAGTCCCATGGTCTAAAAAGCCAAATCCCTGTCTATAACACCAGTCCTGAAGCCATGCATTGATCCATTGGGTTTGACTGGTCCTTTCAATGCCTTTTCAACTGATAGGATTGAAGAGAAGAACATGCGTGCTCCAGACTCTTACCTCTGCTCCAAGGGCTCTGAAGTCATTCATGATATGCCTGTTTTCTCTTGACTGTGTCATTGGTGCCAACATGAAGTAGTAGCAGTGGGTGGTAATGTGTGGGCTGTACAAGGCTTGGTAGTTTCTTGCCAATGTCCCTAATATGAGCCCATAGTAAGCAACAAAGCACTCTTGAGAGTGGGTCAAGTCTGCAAATGGGTGGCTCTTTACCTCTCAGAAGAAAGTCACCTACGACTGTCTCTGATCATCTTTTCTTGGTTGCGCTTGTTGTTAAATGGAGAAGAGTAGTCTGTCTTAGTCAACGCCAATGTTTCACCTGATGTGACGGATCTTTCCTCTTCAGTCTGCAATAAAGCAGTTCTGCAAAGGCTCCTCAGGCTTCAGGGGAAGTCTCTTCCTTCTGCTAGTCCTTGCCATTGCAAGCTTCCATTCTTAATGTTACTGGCATCTTTCTGTTCTGCATGTAGTATGCACAGTTTTTGGCTGTGCACTTGCAGCCCAAAAATCCAGTCATATTATGGGCTGCATCAACAGAATTGTAGCTAGCCGTTCTAGGGAGATGATTCTCCCCCTCTACTCTGCTCTCATGAGACCTCACCTGGAGCTCTGGGCCCTGCAGAATAGGAAAGACATGGACCTGTTAGAGCAGGTCCAGACGAGGGCCACAAAGATGATCAGTGGGCTGGAGTACCTCTCCTATGAACACAGGCTGAGGGGTTGAGGTTGTTTAACATAAATATGAGAAGGCTTGGGGTGACCTTACAGTGGCCTTCTAGTATTGAAAGAGGGCCTACAGTTAAGATGAGGGAGGGGAGCTCTTCATCAGGGCGTACGGTGACAGGACAAGGGGTAATGTTTTTAAATTAAAAGACGATAGGCTTAAATTTGATATAAGGAAGAAATTCTACACTATGAGGGTGGTGAGCTACTGGAACAGGTTGCCCAGAGAAATTGTGGATGCCCTATCCCTGGAAGTGTTGTAGGCCAGGTTGGATGGGATTTTGGGTAACCTGGTCTAATTGAAAGTATCACTACCCAAGACATAGAATGGCAAACCATTCTGTGATTCTGTGATTTTAAAACAAGTTATGGATTTCATTAGGAGAATTCTTCTGAATAAAACTCAGTAAAATTTTGGTAGAATCAATTGGTCTAGAGAGTTAAGGAACAAAAATGGAGAGGACACTTGGTATTCTTTGGGAAGGGGGATGAATTTGGAAAAAGATGGTCTTGACATACTGACACGAATATCTATGTTAAGAGGGATGTCAAGAAAATGCAGATAGCAAAATGCTGAGGCAAAAACAGAAAAATTATTAAAACTCCTAAGAGGTGAAGAATTATAAACCAAGAAATAAAAAATCAGACTAAATAAGACACTGCAAAATTTACTGAAACAAGTAACAAAATAAGTTTTCTAATACAGAAATTAAAACATGGGAAGAAAGATGCATCCTATAGAGTTAGTGACTAGATGTCATTAATTAATACCTTGTTTTTTGATAAGGATACCGTAGCTAGCTATAGTGTCAAAACTCAGATGAATAATAAGAATGTTTCTATAAACACAGAATTATTAAAAACAAGATGGGAACAGAACACCTAAGTATCAATACTCTCAAACCACATGACTGTTCTCTCTCTTGCCCAGAATTGTAGCATGTGGGATTACAGGTCCAGTTGTAGCTTCTATCAATTCATCAATGAAAATAATATACCTGGAGAAAAAAAAATACAATGTTTCAATGGAGAAAGAGGGGGAGAAATCCATCAAGACAACTTTAAGTCTGTAATAATGACTTTCATTCACTGTTATGGAATAACTTCAGTTCAGCGCAAACATGAAATAAACCGACCAAAGGGATTTTTAATTTAAGCCATTTTAAGTGCACTTGCACTTATCTAGGAATAAGTATGTCTCATCTGAGTAAATGCAATTTATGTTTTTTGAATCATCTATGACTGCATAAATCCTTGGATCAATAGATTAAAGGTTATAAGAAACTACTCTGGTAACCTAGTCTCACCAATATACATACAATCTCATCAGTAATCTCTTCACTGAACCACTGACTTCTCTTTAACCTATGGCAAAGATTTTAAAATATATTGGTTTGATTGGAAGACCCGCGCTGATAGAATCTATATGTCATAAAATATGTCATCATGTACCAAAGACATGTCTATATTGCAGGTATGTTACCTTCTGAATTATATTAGCTTCTTATCAATCAAATTGTTCCCTTTGTTTCTGGAGTTCCATTTGTATCAGAAAGCTGCTAATGATACAGCAATACCTATGTTATATTTTTGTAGATATTTCGTTTGCTATTCGTTTAGCCAAAAGCAGCACTTGAAGCTATCTGCAGAGTTAGTGATATACTCAACATGATATTACTTTTCACCTCTGTGCAAGAGCAGCATGAAACAGTTATTGTCTTTCCTCCCCCAAATGTTGTCAGACCCTTTTTACTTTCATGTCTGGATTCTGTGAAGCCGAAAGTTGTGAAACTTTTCAGAAAGACAAGATAATATTTAGACTGAATAAGCACTTGAAAGATGTTTTTTTTTTGTTTGTTTGTTTGGTGGTTTTTTTTTTTTTTGCTTTGTCCTAGCAGGAAAACACACACACATACAGAACGAGGTTAAAAGTTAAGATTCATTTCCTGTGGGGAAGCTGATGAAACATTCCATTATCTGTACAGGGAGGCAGACAACTTCAAGGAAATGTCACTAACTTAGCATGATATTCTTAAACTAAGTATCATCTCACCCAGCAAAACCACAGGAACACATTATAAGAAAGATCGGTGAAGTAAAAACAAAAATCTGAGGTAAACTTCTAAGGAGGACATTTACTTCTCCCTCCCTGATCTGAAACTAGAGCCCACTATGGAAAAAATAGGTCATCCAGGTAAAAGAGGGCACCGTATCACTGTGTGGAATTGAATAGAGATAGAAAGATTGAATATCTTGATTTGACGAAGAGTATATATAAGCATACACATTTTCAACAAGTAAAAGATGGCTTAGCCTTTTCCACCACTACTTTATGCTATCACTTTAAGTTTTGGTAGTGGTTTCTGAGTAGAGACAATGCCGTTAAACAGTCAAATGAACATTTTTTTTTCTCACTTCACACTGATATCTGAGTGGGAGGGATGTTGTCCAAAAAACATTGGTCTTATATATAAATAAGATATCTATCTGCTCTTCCCTTTCTCTTTCCATTAGCAGAAACCTGGAGGAGGAAAAAAAGGGAGTTTTTCAGTCAAGATTCCCTTTCCTTTTCCTCATTTACCCCTCAGTTAAGCATATGAACTTCCAGTTAACGAACAGGAATGGCAATCCCTTGTTTCTGATAGATAATTTTGAACTTATTTATGAAAACTACTAAATTTTATGTTAAATTCTAAATTAGTCTAAGTAGGTGTAATTCTTACATTTATTCGTCACATTGTGCAGTGTCTAAGATTTAAAACAAGTAGTAAAATAAATGAAAACTGTCAACACAATAGCTGATTAAGTAGAAATCCGATTATATTCATAAAGTTTAGCTGTAAAATATTAAAGAAATAAAAAGTCTTGTCCCAAAAGACCTCTAAAGAGACGCTCACAATGAGTCAGTGATAAAATGGCTTGTATTTCCATGACATTAAGCAGGCCTGAGCAAGCCAATCTCTCTGCAGTAGCTTTATCAGGACTGCTTGTTGATTGATAGCAGGAAACTGCATAGTTCTCTGTTTCCTTTTGTATACACAGGATGCCAAATATATCTCATTAAGAACATCTGCACTCTTTTCTCAAGGGAGTCTTGAAAAGTGCAAAGCAGCAGGGCCAAATGCTATGCCATGTAGATTCCGCTGCCATAACAGGTAGCCTGCTATACTGTACCAGGCAATATTTTTGTGCAGATAACAAAAAACAGCTAATTGCCAGAGAAAGGTGAGTCCACTAATGTACTAACACCTTCTCTTTCCTCCACTACATGCATGCCAGAGAGTAAAAGGGTGATTTTTTTTTCCCCAAAAAGTGAGTAAATGTATAAGCAAACTCTCAAACTTAAATAAATAAATAAAATAAAATAATTAGTAATGCTTTTTCTGATTATACTAACTCCTAAAGTCCTCAAGGCAGTAGAATTATAAAGAAATCTCTGAAAATGGCACATAGCCACCAGTTTCAAGCCAATCAGTGATTTTGCAAACGTGAAGTGAAATGAAGTTCTGTGTAAAATCAGGAGGTACATCATTGTCATTTCCATTATTAGTTCAGGTACTGTCTTAAAAAGCATTCTGGGCATTTGGTCCCTAAAGAAAATGATTTGACTGTTTCATCTGCAACCCTGTGATTTGCTTTACTGTGAAGATTTAAGTGAAACTTTAGTTGGCAAAAATAGTTCAGAACAAAAAGCTGGAACCACCAAACCATTATGCCAACTCTACATAGTTCCTGCATGGTGAATAGATCCTATATGCAAAAAAAGAAAGTTTCCCTGCACACAAGGGCAGGGGAGGAAGAAATTGAATAATTAGCTGGTTGCTATAGTAACAGAGAACTAGGACATCCCACTCACTTGAAAAGTTTATCTTACATTTTGGTTAAGTATTCCTAATATAGCCCTTTTTCTTGGCTTTGAAAATCCTAAATTCCTACTTTTGCTTTGATTACAGTTAAAATTGATTTAGGATTTCCACGGAAATTAAGCATCAGCAAACAAAAAACCCTCAACATATTTAAGGCAAACTTGTTTGGGCATCTGAACACCATAAAGTAGGAACATTGACAGAGAAAGATTATAAATTCAAGACAGAGCTGTCTCCCTACTCTTTCCATTCCAAAGGTGCTCCAGAATTTTGACTAAAATCCTAACAGTCTGTGTTAGACCGCTGTCTATCTTGAATACCTATTTCACCCAAATACCAACGAGTTTGTCAACTCACATTTTATCCTCTCCAAGAGGTGAGATTTTCAATTTTCTTGGAAAATCAATTTTCCTGGAAAATCTGAAAATGTTATTTGGAGAAGGAAACATAGCCCTCTGAACACTGCACAGAAGTACTAGACTTGCCCTAAATTACTGCCTTAGTGTTTGCAGCCAGGCAAATCATACAATGTGCCTATGTAGATTAAAAAACAAACTAGCTAACTAACTAAACAAACAAACAAACAAGTAAACAAAACTGTTCTGAGCCTTTCTATGATCCTTCTGGATTAATACTAGAGATACAGCCAGTTCTGATCAGTAGAAGATCTCAGGATCCTCCATGCAGAAATATAGTGCGTTTAATTGAACTCCCTCCCTGTCTTCCCTGTAGGCTCCCTTTAAGTACTGGGAAGCTTAAGGTCTCTCTGAAGCCTTCTCTTCTCCACGTTGAACAATCCCAACTCCCTCAGCCTATTTTTGTAGCAGAAGTGTTCCAGCACTTTGATTATCTTTGTGGCCCTCCTCTGAACCCACTTTACAGGTCCATGTTTTTACTATTCTGCAGGCCCCAGAGATCCAGGTGAGGTTTCATGAGAGCAGAGTAGAGGGGGAGAATCACCTCCTTCAACCTTTAGTGGTTTGTTTTTGTTAATATCTCCATGTAATAGACAGAATGAAATTACGATTACTTCATGCAAGCTATAGACTGAATATTCTATCACATGCTAATTAATTTCAAATTTACATGTAAAATAGAATAACTTTTCCTGATTCTATTGGTAGATGGTGAATAAGTTTGCTAGCTGTTACACTGAGGAATATCTGATATTGGCTGATATCAATAGTATTCATTCTCTAGTGTGTGTATGGGAAATTTTTTTTTTCCTGTAATACAACAATTGGAAATATTTCTCTCTAGCAGCATTACAAAGATCATACACGCAAATTTGACTCTGCAAGTCTACAGAAAAACAAACAAACAAACAAATAAAACAAACCTGGCAGAATGTCTCTGCAACTTCTTAAGTAAATTATGATTAAAATGTGCATATTATTCTTAAAATAAAATACAGAAATTAGAGCAGTAACTCAAACATTTATCAACTGTTAAGTCATCTAGGAAGCTACAGCACCTATTTCTGTCTATTTCAGAATTTATCCATAGGTGCAAGATGTTATTGTATAGATTTTAGAGCTATGGGCCACAGAAAATATAAAGCTGTCCTAACCTAAGGTTTCAAAATATTTCACAGCCTGGATTAACATTTTAAGACAAACACCACCTTTTGTCCTGTTAATAATTGTGTAACTTTGTGACATAGACAGCAGTTGTTTGTTTAGCATATGATTCAACATAAATAGTAAATCAACTGAAAGATCCCAATGGAGTTCAGTGCAGGCTCATCAAAATGTGATGGGAACATATTTAGTGTGTTGTCAGCATTTTTAAATGACATTTACTTTTTCATGTGACAAACTTAACAAACTACAGAATTCACAGAACAGACTTTGATAACCATAGCCTTGTGCTTTCTTATGTATGTTATGGTACAGCTTTGAACAAAATATTTAAAATTAACAAGGATTAAATAAAAATCTCATTTTCTGTTTTATTTAATAAAATGCACCTAATTTTCCAAATTAATACATACTGATTAATATAAATACCAGAAATATTACAGGAATTATGTCAGTTTCATGGAGGTTTAAATGCTTCACAGTTATTTAGATTAAGCCAGTTGCTTAAAGACAAACTACAGTCCTGCAAAAGGTCCTGCAACCTTTTTCCTTTCTCTTTCCATCTGCAGAAAAGGAAAAAACAAACAAACAAACAACAAAAACAACCTATTCTTAATAATTGAATTTATTTTTTATTGCTGTGCCCAAGGCAAAATCTCAGATTGGAGTTCGCAATCTCAGAAGACAGACAGATTTAATATATTTGTCACTACCTTGACAGGGTGAAAATATTGCTTAAATTCAGGTGTAAGAGATGAGCTTTCGTGAAACAGATGTAATCCTCAGAATGAAATGTTTTTCAGGTGATCGGTCATCCATGTTTGATTAGAAATCATGAGTGTTTGTTCTAATTGGTCAAACTGTGATCATCACTTTTGCTCACATGATTTCATTTTCCTTATATTACTCAACTCAAAGTTATGTAGGCATTTTACCCTATTTACTGACTTCACTTATTTCTAAATAATTGCAGTATTTTTTATCAAACATAGAAATGCACATTAAAAGACTGGAAAAGAAAAAGATAAAATCCTTAACTGCAATAAATAACGGTAGTAAAATATAGCTGTAGGCTGATAAAAATGGAGTCTTTTTGAAGATCAAACATAATGTCATGTTAGTAAGTGTCAGGTGAGGTGTCCAGGGCTTCAATCTAGAAATACATCTGTAATTGTCTTTTGTCTTTATTTTCTAATTCATATTTAGGGGCTTTAAAAATCTGTTGTAACAGGACCCTTGTTACATTTAATAAGCGCCATGTTGATTGGCGTACTCTAAGTAGGCTTTTCAGTTTGCCTGTGGGGAAATTTAATATAAAAACATTCAACATTCTTTTATTAGTGTTTTTTACTATTCCCAGTCCCATCAGACCTTTGGTGCAAGCAGTGTATTATTGAAAAGCTTATCTGTAAGAAGTGAGCCAAGGGGAAATTCAGCCTTTATTAATATTGACATCATGTTCCTGCACAATGGCTGTCTAAAGAAACTTTTCAATTGGATTTCAACTGCTTTGATGCGGTATAAATGGAAACAACTGAATGCATGATTTAACACAGAACAGTGAAAAATGTTGCAGCCTATATGCTCTAACATAAAGCATGTGTTCAAAGATACTACGTGGCTGTATTCTGCAACATTTCCAGTAAACTTTTAGTTAGGAAGCTAGGAAAGAGCTATTTGTTATTTGCTTTAAGACAGATGATGTTTAAAATGAACTTGAGTTTTTGCATTGTTAACAATGATGTCCTGTGGAGAGAGAGTTTAGTATATCAAGATTAGGTTTGTGAACATGGTAAAAGGATTCTAGTCCCGTCTCACTTAAAAAACACAGTGCAGCTTTGGGCTAATTGTTTGATTGACCAGATACCCTGAAGAGGCAAAAATGCCATAAGACTTGGAGTTTGGAAGCCACATATTCTAGACTAAGCTGTGCTAATGGACCTCTAAATAGCTTCAAGTAAAAATCACTTAAAAAAACACATTTCCTGATATCCTAATTATCCATATTATCCTAATATATTTAGGAAAACTGGGGATAGATGTTCTTTTTAACATTTCCATAAAGCTAAAATATACATATATTAAAAAAAAATTATAAATCTAGGTAAAATACACATGGCATGGACTTGATTTTAACACTGTTTTCTTTTGAAAATAACAAGAGAGATAGAAAAGGTGAAAGCACCTGACTAGGAAAAGGGAGACCTAATCCAATTGCTTTCTCATGCCAAAGAAGAACGGATAGAAGAGGTAAAGCCAAATTTCATACACTGGTGCAATGCAATGCATGGAAATTGTGACCTAGAACCCTCCCCGCTGGAGGTATGTTACCATGCAGTAATGAATTTAAGATTTACTGCAACAGAGACAGAGGATATAATAAAGTCTGACTCTATCGACAGCTCACTAAAGCACTCATTCAGAAGTGCTTGATACTATAGATACTTCTTTATTTTATCTAATAACTAGTGTCCTTAGTACGCGTTCTTCTTCATTTCAGGTTTGGGCCATTTTAGGTTCTGATTTTTTTTCCTTCTGTTTCATGGAAACAGTAGTGGTTGAAAATATATTCCAAATAAGAGTTTTGCATTTTGACCCATGTATGGTCTTTTTGTGTTTTAGAATGATACCTCCTGAAAACCTATTTTACATTGTAACAGAGCAATCACAAATGTATTGTCAAAATTTTCTGATATTTTTCCTGTACAAAATACATTACATAGTCTCTTGAGGACTTTGGCTATGTGCCATAGACAGAGATCAGGTAGGTGAGGGTTTTTCAGTGTTGCAGATCCACAAGCAGGTTTTGATAGTGGAACCACATTATAAAATATTTTCATGACAGTGCAAACCGGTCCTTGAGAAAGGGCTGTTATTCGTTAGTGGATATATTAAATAGAAAGATTATTCTGTATGATTCACAAGGATGTTATTCCCTGCTCTCTTACTTTATTTCTGCTAGTTTTTCAGTGCATTAGCTTTTTCAGTGTTCTAATAAGATGGCCTCTGAGGTGTGCTTGTCTCAGAACAGTTACATGCTTTGGGAGAAAATGAATGCTGTATGTTCTGAATTTCAAAATATTCAAGAGATTATGTCATTGGGCCTAGAGGAAGTGGAGAAGACCCAACACAATAGGCAACCTTTTTATTCTTTAAACTGTTTTCCAGTTTAGTAAGCCCACAAGTCTCTGAGACAGTGTAATTCAATCTAATGGAGAGTCTCCTCCTAAGAGGAACAGCCACAAAATGAACAGAAATAGAAATAAAAATTATTAGATCAGTTTGTTCTGGAGAAGTCACTGAGCCACGATGACAACTATCATTTATGCCAGCTATACAATATGCCAGATATAGGACATGTCATGGGGCAAATGCAAAGAAAGAACAAGGAGACAGAGAGAGTTCTGATATTAGTTTTACTTTTCAGAAGTATTATAGCATTCTAGATCTATTACATAAATTAGTATCAGCTGGAAATTATTTTTCAGAGAGCTCTTAGTCTACAAGAAAAAAATAATGACAAAAATCAGAGAAATATTTATCTACTAATTTTTTTCCTAATCTTTTTGTTTTCATCTAGGTAGTAAGAATGACAGAAACATCTTCATTTTACAACGTCATACAGAGGGCTGGGAAATTCTGAATACTGCTCCACCTCTGAGGTCTGCTGGGCTTGGGCCATCTGTAAGGACTATATTTGATAAACATTATCTTAGAGCCTGCGCAGTTAAAACTTTCACAGCTTTGGTTTCTTGATATGAAAAAATTAGATGCCACTTGTGAGAGGAGGTGTATGCGTTCATCTCTACTTGGATCTTATTCCAGACTTCTTAAGGTAACCATCTAAAATAACTTGAATGAATCATTTTTGCAACTATTTCTCTCCATTGTTTATAGAGTGAGCCTAGGTAACCAGTTTAGACTATGTGACCACATTTAGACAGTTGAAGAGATATGTCTTGATAGATGCCTAATTTTTAGATGGCCAAAGATATCAGCCTAAATATTTAACTACTCAGCAAGCTGCGTGGAGAGGAATCTTTTTCTCTGAAAAATAGAAACATTATTTTCAAATGCAGAAGCTTATTGACGCAAGAGTCTAAGCAGAAGATACTGTAAACAGTAACTATGGAGACATGCATTTGAAACAATACACTAATGTCTAGTGATTGTACAAATACATATTCTCAGACAGCAAAAATCCAACTCAAACTGATGGAGGGGGGAGTCAAAAATGTAGAAATGCCTTGCATAAACAGCAACAGTACGTAAGTATGAAACTTGGCAAGTCTGTTCCCATTATCACATAGATTGTGTTTAAAGAACACTTAGAAATTAGGTACTCTCTTGTTGAGTCTCCAAGGCATTCCTTCCTTTTTCAGAGCTTATTTAAGTTACAAACTCTATACATACTATACAATGTAATATCTTCTATTTTTTAAAATATAACCTCAGATACACATCTTTTTCCCATGAGGACAGAGTCCCAACAACGAAGCTAAGTAGTCTTACTGACTTACTCTTACTAACTCAGTGCACTATTTTAGACACCAAACAATTTAACAGGAGTGATAAAGGGGCACTGTTCTGGAAGATGAGGCTTGAATCCTTTTTTACAAGAGCCAGCTCAGGCTGTCACAGCTGTGCTGAACTTGAGTTAAGGGGAGTAATAAAGCAGTGGCTACTGCTAAATAAAAGTCAGCCTGGGCATGACCCAAGGGCCAGGTTGAAGTGATCAGCTGCGCTCTCATGGTCTAAAGGACCTTTTTTTTTTCTCTTTTTTTTTTTTAAATACCAATCTTAAAACCTTATAAACAAGTCCAGGAAATAAACTAGCAATTAAACAGTGTGGATGAAGAAGGATCAGCACTGAAGCATCCTCTTCAGTCTTTGGTTAATTTAGCAGTGCAGATATACCAAATACTCTCATGTACTCACATTAACACTAGCAAACTTTATACAGTTGTCTATCACTCTACCTTCTACCTCTAATTTCGGGTACAAACTGTTGAAACATCTATTCTGGCCAGCACAGAACCACCTTAAATCATCAGAGTTTGTTTCCTTCTGCCAAATGAAAGCAGCTTTACTATTTTTTGATCTAATCTGGCTTTGGTAGCAGGTTAACCATGTTTGCAGTTGTGTCTGAGCTAATAGATCCAGCTGGATCCATGCTGTCTCTTAGCAGAGTCAGACTTAGTTGTGTCAATTCACAGTATAGCTAGTCCATAAAGCAGGTAAATGAAAACTGAATGCGTCTGTGCGAAGAAATGGTTGCACCTTCTTGCCTAAGATAGCATTATTGCTTCATAGGCTGATTTTTTTTTTTTCTTGGAAAGAAACAAAACAGAAGAGCCCCACCCTGAAACAAGAACATCTGTTTTTTGTGAACAAACATAATTACTACTGTGCATTTTAGAAAACAATAATTTATAAATAGAACATTAATACCTCACAGGAGAATTCTGACTTTTACAGTAGCCACTATGATTACATACCACTCTAAACATTTAGAAATATGGTTTATGTGGGAGAAAAAGTGTTTCTGTACTTAATATAGTTGACTGCAGTGTATATTAAGGAGCTCTATGATTTCACTCTTGAGTTTTTGATAATCTCCAGATAAACTTATTTAATACAGTAGCAGAGTACATTGCCATGAGGGATCTCTAAAAACTTTACTATACAGTTATTATATAAATAGTAGCTATGAGAAATCAGTCAACTTTCCAGAGTGACACATGAGATTCAGCATACTCATGGTCCACAGAATTTAAATTAAGTCAATTCAAAATCTGGCCTTTGTGCTTGTTCCACAAAAGGATGACAGGGATTTTTATTTGTCTTGGGATTTTCCCCAGCTTTGCTTTGTGTCCAGTCAAAAATAACTTCTTCAGGTAAAAATCTACCTTCATCAGATCAAAATTGAAAGCTGAGTGTTGGCATATGGGGGAAGAAGTAAGAAAAAAAGCAAGGGCAGCTGAAGGGCAGTTGAAGTTTGGAACAGACAGCAACAAGCTGATAGTGACAAAACCACAAAAAGTGCCTGGACTTTTCTTCAAACCTGAGTATAAACAGTTTTCACCTAGGCAGTGTTAAAGTCAACCTTCTTCCACATTTGTCCTTCTCTGCCTGTGATATTAAGAGGCGAGTAGCTGTCTGCATTGTTGTGGGTAGGGATGAGGGACATTTCTCAGCAAAAGGGCTGTAATCCTGCCTCAGTGTACTTGCGTTATGTACTTCTTTCTGAAAGGCATTTTAGACCTGCTGTTTTGATTGTGGCTTAAGAAATGTCAGCAGGTCCCTGAAATTCTTTCTTTTCCATTCATTGTCTTCTCTGAATTCTTCTCTGACTTCAGGGAAAAAGATGGAGCTCTCCTGGAGACCAAATAATACAAATTACTTAAAAGGTAAATATGTGCAATTGCCTGAATCCTGACGTATTGTGTGAGAGGAAGAAGAGGGGGCAAAATAAAGTACCAAAGAAGAAAAGCAAGAAAAAAAGACCGAGTTTTCCTATTTACTTAGCAAAACACTGTTTTTGTTCTTTCAGTATTCCCTTCTGTGAAATGAGAATAGTAACTTTAATTAACATGGTTAAAAAATAAATCTGGAGAGCATTCTGAAGTATTTTGGAGGGTAATATTCAAGCTGCAGATTCAAGCTCTACGGAGGAAAAAGGAACCTTCTTTTCAAAAGCAGACATTTCTGCTCTGGCAGACACCTGCAAAGAAAACAAACAAACAAACAAAACAAACAAACAAACAACCCAAACCAATCAAAAAACCCCACAAACACTAGTAAAAGCTTATCCTTGCAAAACTTATGGCATTGCTAATGATCAACAAATACAAAAACATATAATGTAGCCAGTTCTGGTGTGGAGTGCAGTAAAAACACAATTTCATAAAAAGAGAAATTTTAAGGACAATCTGAGAACCTTACAATTTTACTGTGTTACTTTGCTCAGACATTTAAACCATCATGTTTTCTGAACCCCAAACACAAAGTCCCCTTACTCAGAAGACAGGATTTCTGAAAAACAAATGTATAAAATTGTAAAGCCATACACAGAAAGCTACTAATGAGGGTGCTAAAGTTCCTAGCAAATTAGCCTAAAGATACTTTATTATATATGAAAACATTCTGTTAACTCCTAATGATATCATGGAAGAATGCTTTTCAAATCCCTGAAAACTAAACAGCAGCTGAAAAGCTAGAAAACCTAAAAATGATTACATGTTATCATAAAGCACTTGGATAAAATAGGTTAGCTCATAAATCAGAGCTATAGAATCTACTTCAGGATAACTAAAACAGCGGAAGCAGTACTGTTTACAAAGGAACTTTAACTCCAAACAATGCATCTAACCAATAGAAAACAAACACATTAAAAGAAAGGAAATTAGTGAAGTCATTACACAAACCCAGCTGGGAACCCAGCTGTTTCAAGATAAAGCAAACTCTCTAATTCTTGATCTTCAGGAGTGTCTAATTAGAATACAAACTAAAAAGTTGTTCTCCGAGACAATGTTAAAACAAAAAATAAAAGAAGTAGAAAGCTTCCTCTCAGAATCAGATTCCTCTGCTGTGACAAAACTGATTTTTGAAAGTCTGAATAACAAAACAAACCAGAAATGTTTCTGCTAAAGAAGTATGACATTAACTATGCTTAAATAAGGGCTGGAATGTACACGAGTGTAATACTATGAAGCATGTTTTCTTTTTGTTGTTGTTTATTTATTTATTTATTAAACATTAAATAGACGTGCTGCAAGCCTATGGTGTTAATCACCTTCATTGAACAAACCAATCAAGAAAATACTGCAGTCAAGAGTATAATGGCAAATTGTACTGAGGACTACAAACCACAAGATTTCCAAGTAGGGCCACCTTACTTGCAGGACTTGCAGTGAAATATGTTTGTTTAATTAGATAACTTTGCAATTCTTTATTTTCATTACACTATTAGTTTGATATTGATAATAAGAATACACTTAGGAATAAGAAATGTATTACAAGCATAAGGATCAGGTTGACAGAGAGGCATTAGAGGATAAAGGAGACTGGATTTGAAATAGTGAAAGTAAGGGTACGCTGACTGCAGAATAAGTGTAACATTATTTCTTACCAGATCCAGCCGTTCTACTTTTGAGAAGATAAATGTGAAGATACAGATATTTTTTTATTATTATTTTGAAGCAGAGGACCTACATAATCACTTTTCTGTTTTAGCATATTTACCGCCACAAATATTCTGAAATTGATTTTTTTTTTGGGGGGGGTGGGGGGGAAGGAGGAGGGAGTGAAATATTACTCAACACTATGCTCCTTATGTCTTCAATATCTCTTAACCATTATTATTTTTTATTATCTTTCACCTAGTGCAAAGGCATAATTTATATCACTGTAATGGTAGTATTTAAAGTACAGTTGTAAAACAATTTTGCAGTATGATTTTGTTCAAGAGTGCCCTACACTGAAATGGCAATACCATCACCAAAAATCCAGTAGCTGAGAATGTGAGGCTTAATGTTGCAGATGATTTAGTGTAAAGGAAGAATCTTGAGACATCAAGAATGATAATAAATAGATAAATAAATTCTGTGAAGTATGAATGTGCAGTGAAATTATCTAAATATTCTCTGTTTATGCTGAATCAAGCCACTGCTTGAAGCTATTAATCTTTCAAAGACTATTTCTTTTTACATTATATAAATAATATTTTAAAGTAATTTGGTATAATACCAGAAGCATATGGGTTCAGTTGTACAAAAAGCTATATCCATCGCTAACCAGTTCATCTGCAAGTTAAATTAATGGAAGTATTTTATTATAAATTCCTCACTGGTATGTAATGGTTTCACGTGTCTTCCCCTCTGTTGGTTCAGCCATTCATTAAATCATAATCTGCCTTCATTCTGAACTTTCAGCCTACCCTCTAGCCTGGATTAATCCACTTCACAAACCTTTACATTTGGAGAAAGTCTCATATGATCTAAAGATCTGGCAGCCTTCTACTTTCCTTTTCCACTGTATATGTAATGTTCAAACTGTTTAGCTTGTTTCAGTCTCCACCTTCTTATGCCTGCTTGTCTTCCAGGTCAGGAGGAGAGGTATACAAGTTATCTTCCTAGCAATTAGAAAGGTAAATCAATTGAAAGATCTCAATACTCAATAAAAAAGAACATTTTGAAATTTAAAAGCATACAAATATTTGGTACCCATACAGAAAACCACTGCCCAGGATGGAGTATAAGATAATTTATTCGTGTAAGAATCAGCTTTTCTTGTAAGCTTCAAAAGTATTATTTAAGAAAAATGATTCTACCAGGAGAGAAATAAAAGAGGTTATCTCAAAATATTTTGTAAGCTTAGATGGGTTGGTAAAATTTTAAATATATTAATAATTATTTATCTCATGTGATACAAGTTACAGACACACCAGTGCACTTGAAATTTAAATAAAGAACAGGGATTTTCTGCACAATTTTGCACAAGTGGAATTGTTTGTAACCTAACATAGTTACTAAATTATATTTCTACTTGTTTTTCAGTTTTCTACCATCTATATATATATTTTGATTTTATACATGCTATTTCTTTTTTTTTTTTTTCTCAAACCTGTTTTAACTTGCATTATATTTATTTGTCTTTTTATTTTTATTTTTTTAAAAAATGAAGTCTCTCCAGGGCAGGAAACTTGTCTTATTTATTTTTATAGAATGTTGCTTAAATATATGTTATTATGTAAATGATCTTAATTTTAAAATAATAATACTTTCACATCAAAACCTATTTTGAGTTAAATGCTCAATTTTTATTTGTTTTGCTTCTTATGTTTTTGCCAAATTAAGTATTTTTTTTCATGCATATTCAAATACCTTTCCACATTGAGCTCCTAATTAATTTAGTTTAATTTAAACAGCTAATTTTCTTATGAGAATTCCCAGTTCCCAGAGGACAAATCATAGGTCCACTGCAGGTAAAGAAAATTATGGCTTCAGCTTCATCAGGGACAAGATTTCACCCACAACCTTAGCTGATAATATTCTCTGTACCATAAACTGCTATTTTTGCAAGGCAATCTGTGATTCTTTTAGTCATCAAATGTGGAAGAGTTTGCAAAAAACATTGTTCTTCTTCTTCATTTATTTGATTGTGTAAAACCCAGTCCATTCTACTCAATATCCCTTTCTTCATTTTTTTTTTCATATTTCTTTAAGGTTTCATTTTTTCTCATCAGTTATGCTAATTTCTTTTACAAGCAGAATGTTTCTGCCTGACGTTCTTTCTTTGGCAAACGAACCTCCCCTGTTGCTCTGGTCTCTGCTTTTCTTATGTTTCCTTCCTCCTCAGCTCTCTGGTTTTAATAGATTTCTACCCCTCACCTCCCTTCTAGTCATCTCTATACTTTTATTCCAGAAGGGGAGGGGGGAAGGAGACCGGGACCTTTGGAAGAAGCTAAAGTATTATTATCCTTACTTTACAAACAGGAAAGCAAAACTAGACAAAGCAAGAAGATGAATCCATGTTTCCATGTTTAGTTCTGGAATTAGCACATAGAAGAAAATCTTCAACTTGTCCTGTGGCTGAGATTTTCTTAAACTGATGGGATGCCCCTCCTGTGGCTGCACAATTATATTGCCTTCTAAGCTGAAGCAGACAACAGCCACATGTTGGGCTGTTTCTGCTATTTGCAGCTCACAGAAGCCCCTGTGAAATCAGGGAACAAGTATAAATATGCCGAAAAGGCTGAGATTAGTTGAGGGAGTCACAGAACCGAGAAACTCAAGAGGGCCCAAGCTTCACAGACTTCTACATATGTTTCTGACATACATGCAATATACGCTAGCAGTCTCTATGTATATTATATTGCATTTGTATTTATGAAAATAAATAAATAAATATGAAGCTGTCCTCCTAAGTAATTATTTAAGAACTGTGACTGCTTGTAAGAATATTTACACCACTTTTTTAATTATTGAAAAGAAATAAAATGTAAGAATTAGTTTATAATTTTTGATGTATTTTTGCTGGAAGTGGGTTCACTTTATACTAGCACAAACATAGGATGGTACTTTAGTGGAGGAGAGGTGAATTTCAATAAACCTGAATAATAACCATTGAGGGTGTTTATTTCTTTTAAACATTGTATACAGCTGTTGTAATGGTGGCAAAGATGTGTGCAAGAAAGCTACATATACGATACTACAAACTGTTTGTTTCACCCTTTATTTAGTAACAGCTGGTAAAATGGTATTTAAGAACAATTTTGATTTAATCTAATGAGAAACTGTGTTGCAATGTACTGTACTGCCTGCGGAAAATAATTAGACAAACATTGATTTTTATGTTGCTATAATAGTTTCATTTTCGATAACTAGGAATTTATATGCATAGTTATTTGTTACCATTTCTCTCTATATACAGGCTGGAGATTTGCTTGAAAACAAACAAACAAACAAAACCACTAAAACTTAAGAAAAAATATGACAACAACAACAAAACAACAACAACAAAACAAAAAAAAGTCTTAAAATGAAGTTTAGCTATTTTAACTGTAAAAGGTCTCCCTTAAGAATTCAGTTTTATATTCAACTGATGTTAGACCAAGCTGGTGTCAAAAGGAACCAGACAGTGGGATCTATGGGGAGTCAGAAGTAAATCAGAACACACGAATACTAACAAAAAAAGAAGAACAAACAGAAAACAGGGCATGGAGGATAGCATAAAAAGAACTTTATTGTTCAGTTTTGTGCCTACACCTGATATAATTTGCATTATAAAATTTCTGATTTATTTATTTTATGAATCAAAATAATCTTGAATACACTGAGACATGACAGCAGACTAAATGTAGTGTAGGGCTCTGACTTATAGCAGTTGTTTTCCTCCATTGATATGAATGCAATTAGACTTTTGCTTAGATTACATGACTGAAAATCAAGGTCAGAATCAGGGCTAAAGATACATATTTACTGGAAAACAAAAGATGCAAGCGAAGAGCTGGACAAGTGATCATTCACACATTGCACTACAACTAGTTCTACCAAAGACAAAGACTAAGCATCTGTCTGAGAGTAATTCACTCAATGGATCTTTCCTGAACATCTAAACCACACCATGTTTTATCCCTTCTTTATCCCTTATCCCTCAGCAGTCCTCCAACATTGTCCCAGAAGGCTTTTGATTCTCAAGTACCCTCACTGTCCTCAGGCTTTTCCCTCAGTTTTGTTATAAAACCGTTAATCTTGCTGATGGCAATAGAAGTCATCACATCCTTTCAGAGCATTCAAACCAAAAATACACATGTGAAAATAGACATGTAACCACAAGGACCCATTTCAAGAAAAATATGTCTGATACATAGGGGGGCATCAGAGAAGCTTGCCCAAAGCAATGTGCTGGTGTCTTATTCATACTTTATCTTGCCTTCATTTTAGAGTAAACTGATTTTCTGACGTGGGAGCATGTCGTTTCATAAATGGAGGTAACGCATTTGAACTTGTCTTGGAATTATAGAAATCACTTTGTTCCTTTTGGTGGAAGGAAACCATAAAATGAATCTGAATCCCTTTAGGCTTTTTTCTGCTCAATTTAGTCAGGTTCTGTGGCTTTCACTACCCTCCCCATTATCTACAGCTAAGGTGTATGCACTGGTTTAACATCCTAAGTGTATGGAACCAAGAGGAATACAAGAAGCCTACATTTCTTATATGATTCTTCTGTGGGTTATTTAAAGCTGACCATATTTTAGGGTATAATGGAAGTTATTTTGCAGAAGTTGGCTTAGTAAAACACATCATCAGCTATTTCTAAACTGTTTTACATACTTCCAAACAGGCATTTTTCTACATACTAAGAATGGGTCCTGTCATGTAGCCATCCTCAGAATGATTACAACTTCAATTTAAGTTTATTGGGACTTTTCAATGAGACTCTACTACAGGATGAAAAGCACTCATGACATCTGATACCTATTAATTTGGGAATTCACAATTTAAGACCTTCAGCGTTATGAGTGTCTTACTTACATGCAAATACTTTTCAGTGTGTTTACTTGTGCTTATAATGACATTATGCTGAGAATATTTTACCCTCAAAGGAATTTATCATATTTTGTTTGCTATTACCAACATGTTTTTTGAGCTGTTAGTCTGAAACAAATATTTAGACAAGTGAAGGAAGTAGTATTATTATTTCTCCCACTGCACATTAGTAAAATGTAAAGTACTGTGCACCTAGATTGTTATCTGCTTCTGATGAAGTTTGTGATTATATTTTCTGGGTTTAGTTTGAAAGCTAAGACATCTGTTTATCTGGTGCATACAGAATAACTCTCATGTCTCTTCATCTCTAAAATTTTCAAAGGCTTTCATTCTGTTTTAAATCCTTTGAAGAAGCAGTAATCAAAGACAAAAATTATCAGAGGTACATTTTTGTTTTCCAAACAATGAAAATAACAACACTCATCCTACTCCGATTTCAGGCACTTGCAATGAAACTTCAAACCTGGAGATTTGCCACACAAATCAAAAGTAATATGGGTAGCAGCAAACTCCAAAGTGCTGGCTGGATTACAGTTAATATGGGTACGCCCCCCAGACTTCAATTCATCATATAAATTTAAACCAGGCATTTAAATAATAAAGACAAATAAGGCAATGCAAAGACTTCAAAAAACATATCCCATCACAGCATGACAACACATCAAGGTTTTTTTGTTCTCCTTCTTTTTTATTCAGATGAAGAAATTGGGGAGAATAATGGTGAAATGCCCTTGTAACACAAAAACTTTCTGGAAACAGAACATTGAACAAACAATATTTTGCCATTCAAAACTGATTTTCAATTTCAAAACTTAGTCTGAAGTACTATTTTATAAAAAGAAATGAAAATATTCTTGAAAAATGTACATTGCAGCTGAACTGTCTTAATTAAGATTTTTTTGTATTGCCAGATCTATTCAAACTACATTTTTACTTAGCACTTGAGGGGAAAATTAACAGAGGCCTTTCTTGAGGAACTGAGAAGTTTGCTATGCATTTTTCATTTATTGCTCTGACATGTATCCACCTCTAGTATAATGATGCCATTTAAAATAGATTTTGGGCAGAAGACTTAATATTTAGTTGAACCAATAAATGATGGGAGTATGTGAAAAGTTCTTGCAGAAATTCTAATTTATTTATGGTAGAAAGAGAGAAAGAGAGGAAGGGGAAAGGGAAGGTGTGAGGGTGAGGGGTGAGGGTGAGGGGGAGGGTGAGGGGGAGGGTGAGGGGGGAGGGTGAGGGGAGGGGAGGGGAGGGGAGGGGAGGGGAGGGGAAGGGGAGGGAGAGGGGAAGGGAAGGGAAGGGAAGGGAAGGGAAGGGAAGGGAAGGAAGGGAAGGGAAGGGAAGGGAAGAGGGAAGGGAAGGGAAGGGAAGGGAAGGGAAGGGAAGGGAAGGGAAGGGAAGGGAAAGGAGAAGGAAAGGAAAGGAAAGGAAAGGAAAGGAAAGGAAAGGAGAAAGGAAAGGAAAGGAAAGGAAAAGAAAGGAAAGGAAAGGAAAGGAAAGTGAAAAAGGAAAGGAAAGGAAAGGAAAGGGAAAGGAAAGGAAAGGAAAGGAAAGGAAAGGAAAGGAAAGGAAAGGAAAGGAAAGGAAAGGAAAGAAGAGGAAAGAAAGGAAGGAAAGGAAAGGAAAGGAAAGGAAAGGAAAGGAAAGGAAAGGAAAGGAAAGGAAAGGGAAAGGAAAGGAAGGAAAGGAAAGGAAAGGAAAGGAAAGGAAAGGAAAGGAAGGAGGAAGAAGAAGAAGAGAGAGAAAGAGAGAGAGAAAGAAGATCAATTTCAAGACTTTTGAACCAAGCACAACCTTCACCCTAAAGACATATTCATTGTACTCATCATTATTCCTGGATGTTCAGACACCAGAACTGGGCCTGAGGACATATAGAAAAAAAATGAAATGAAGTAATATAGTATCATTTCAGTCCCTAGGGGATTACTCTGGAGCACAAATGAGATATCAGACAGGGTCATTGTCCTATGAGTTCAAAATCCTCCCTGAACTCTGCACTTATAGCCACAATGACATGTTACAGAGCTCTCATGGGTTACCATGTCAAGACTGTGCAATCCTATGATGCCTCTCATCACTTTGGTTACCATTTGTACAGATAGTATGCAGATGTCTTCACAGTTACATTGACCATGAGGAGCTAACCAAAGGTAACAAATACCATGTTGGAAGACAGAGATGAACATTTTTAAATTATATTTTTTTTGAAATGGGAGTTCTGCTTTGTTACTGATGTGAAGTACATACTTACCTAGCAAGGAGAAAAAAAAAAGAAAAAAAGAAAAAAAAAACAGACACCTGCCACTGTAAAATAGTTAGGAAGAGTTGTATTCCATTTTTATGGAACATTATTTTGATTAGAAATATCTCCCTTATCTTTAGATTTACTTAAAATATGCTTGGGCAGAAGCAACCTCAGTTAATTTAATAACTATGAAGCCTGACTCCTTCAGAAGAAAGAGAGAGAAAAAAAAAGAAAGACATGGGATTTTTTAGCCTTAATCATTTAAAATAAGCTCTTTTTTCTCCCGTTTTAAAATGCTCAGTGCTATCACAATTGCACTGCAGTTTGCATCAGTTTTCTCAGACATAAGAACTGCATCAATTGCTGAAAGTGACAACTTTCTTTCATGATATCATAGGGCAATATCATCATTGCCCATAAAGTACATTGTTGGCTCAGTACTGTTGAGTCAGAGCTGCATTCAAAGCCCTGTGGGTGAATAAGGCTGTGGTTTACCAACAGCATTGAGATGATCTAAGCCTGGAAGTTATCACTTTCAGTGGCAATTTTCTCAACTCTTCCTCTGTCTATATATTTGGCCCCTCCTACCCCCAACTCTCCATTAATATTTAAACAAAAGGAACTGATACTGAAAAGTGTTAATATTTGAGAGGTTGATTGTTGAATCAGTTTCTGGATTAGTTTACAAAGTAAACATACGACCTCACCTGTTGGCACAAGGGAAAAGGTATTAAGAGACAACAGAGAGAAGGATGGAGTGATCATCTCCTTTAGCAGCTTCTTATACTTAAGTTAGATTAATGTGTTCATGAAAACATAGCCTAATTTAATTCATATTTCCAAGGTCCTCAGTGTTTCCAAGATAGATGAACAACTGTCACACCCTCTGACTCTCACTTTTACCTCCCTTCCCTTCACCTGGGAACAACCTCAAGATGCTATCATCACAGCAGCAAAAGAGCTCTCTGAAGCATATTTGCCTGTCAGCTGGGTAGTTGCCTTCAATTAGAAGTGTGAGGAGTTTTGTCTTCTAGGTCGCAGGTAGATTTTAGAGCCAGATTGGGTTGTCTAACAAATGCATTTGTATCCTGTGCTTTTACCTACATGTTTGCTTTTTGGGAAAGGGAAGTAAACATAGGGTCAGATATGAATATTTTATGACCTTATGAAAAAAAAAGCTATTATGATGATCTTCAGGTTATAGTTACAAAAAAAAAAAAAAAAGAAAAAAAAAGTGGAAAATAGAGGGGAATCAAAAGTGATTGTAAGAACAGAGTAATGAAACTTCTACCCTTGGTGCCCTTCTACCTCCAATGAACAAATATTCTTTTAACCCATGAATCATTGTGTCTTAATAAAATTCATTTCAGTGTTAACTTCTCAAAATTTTGAAGAGAGAAACTTGTGAATGTATTTGAATATTGAAAACCAGCATGTTGTAAACTAATGTGTAGGTATTCCAAAGAGAGAGGAAAAAAAAATAAAACAACCTGATCACTTTGTTGAATATAAGTCCAAAAATGGTAACTGGCTTAAAAATAATTGTTCCTACAGAAAATAAACATTTCATTTATTATATTATTATTATTAATTATTATTATTATTAATGTTTATTTATCAGCCAGTCCTGTTATCTCCTCCGCTCTGTCCATCTGTTCCCTGCTACACCTGGAAGAATATTCCCACTTAAGTTACAATGTACCTGTACAAATCATTGACTCACATACAAAATCAAGAATATTCGACCACTCTTTAAGGAAGAGAATGTGTGGGAAGTGGAGCTGAGAAAAGACTGTTATTTTAAAAATATCTAAAATAGATTTTGAACCCTACATTTTGAAGCATTTTAAAGTGTAATCTCTCTCCTTTCTGATCCCCTTTGACATTTCTAGATGATACTGAAAAACACTGAACTAAATATGAAGATGAGAAAAAGACATTTTCAGTAACAGATTTACACATATATAGGGCTAAATCTTATCCCAAAACAGGCTTATGAAAATGGAAGAAGGAATTCAAGGGCCTTCTCTGTCTGGTGTAATTTTAGATGACTTAGGCTATTCCTATGTTAGGAAACAGCGAAAAGCAAGAGAAACACTCGATTAAGATATGCAGTGCTAAGGATCTAGTGTCTGTACCATACACAACTCACATTCTTTCGCTTTTGCCTCTCTCTAGTCTGGTCTCAGAGGATGAAGCACAATTGGTATGCTTGTGGAGAACTTCTAGATTAGTTTAATTCCCCAAAATCCTGGTCCACTTGTTCCATATCTACTTTGTGATGGGAAATAGAGGACAGAAAAGGGGCCCACGAGTACGCTGCCCAAAACAGGCAATTCCCTTAATGTTACTGTCTTTGAAAGAGTAACTCTGTGTCAGTAAATGACCTATTGTGGTTTAGCCTGAGCAGGCAGCTGAGCACCACACAGCTGCTTGCTCACTCTCCCCAGGTGGGATGGGAGAGATTATCAGAGAGGTAAAAGTGAGAGAACTCACAGGTTGAGATAAAGATGGTTTACTGGGTAAAGCAAAAGCTGTGGGTGTAAGCAAAGCAGAACAAGGAATTAATCCGCTACTTCCCATCGTCAGGCAGGGGTTCAGCCACTTCCAGGAAAGCAGGGCTCATCATGTGTAATGATTTCTTGGGAGGACAGACACCATCACTACCAATGTCTATCCATCCGTTCATCCCCTCATCCCCCACCCCCCCCCCCCCATCCCCCCCCTTCTTTACCCCAGCTTTTATTGGTGAGCATGACACTATATGCTATGGAATATCCCTTTGGCCAGTTTGGGCCAGCTGTCCCAGTTCTGTCCCCCTGCCCAGCTCCTAGTGCACTCCCAGCCCCCTCACTGGCAGGGCAGTGTTTGAGAAGCTGAAGAGTCCTTGGCTCTGTGTAAGCATTGCTCTGCAACAGCTAAAACATCAGTGTGTTATCAGCATTATTTTCATCAAAAATCCAAAACACAACATTGTGTGAGCCTCTATGAAGAAAATTAACTCTGTTCCAGACAAAACCATGATAGATATTTATATATATTTACACAGAATCTTTTTCTCTTATCTTCTCTATTTGTATAGGCCTATGAACCTCTGAGAATAATCTGTTTTTATCTGCCTAAATCCTCCCATTTGGTTTTGTATCTCTGCAGTTCTATCTTTTTTTTTATTTCCAGAAGTCCGTATGGCAGCTTTCCAATTGTATTTATCCACTCCAACTAATTGAGTCACATAAATGCAAGTAATTTGAAGCATTATTGTGAGATATTTCTGTTTGCCTCTTTAATTAAGCAGTTGTTCACAGGTGCATACAGTTACAACAAAATTAATTGATAGCTTTATATTGCAGTTTTTGAATCTGCTACTCTTTGGTGTTTGCAAATAGTGCTGTTAGACACAGTAAGTCTTATCTTGTTCATAGGGAACATTTCTCACTTTCCTTCAGAAAAGGTTAGGACAGATTGACCTATATATTGGAAAATCTATGCAAGCAGTAAAGGTAATTTTGCTAAAAAAGAAACAGAGCAAATGTTTATTTATGGAATACTTTATTACCAATGGGAAGAGCTGCAACCCTGCTTTGTATTTCTGCATCCATAACAAGTATCTTTACTGTCAAAAATCATTGCTAGTGGAAGTTAATAGTTTCTGTGGAAATTGCGGGCATTTCATTTATTTTTGTCAGAGACTGCATTACCTTAACCATATAAGATTGTTCTAGGATTATTAATAAAATTTCTTTTAAATATGTATTCTTGTTGTTGTTAAGCTAAAATATAAATATATATATATATAAAAAACACAACACATACAAATATATATATATATATATATTTTTCAGCTACCTACGAAAAATTTTCAAGTTTAAGCATGGGAGTCTGGTTTTATCCTGTATGATTCTGGGAAGCTAGCTAGAGGCTACTAGTAGCATAAATGGAAAATGATAGTCATAATCCAGAGGATAATTCAGCCCTAAAAGGTAAAGTTGGAATTTCCACCTGGAAGTGACTACTGCTTACTACTTATCTATGCTTTGGGTATCCAGATAGGTGGGAAAGGCTACAAGAATATTTTTATAACATATAGTTATATAATATATAGTTATATCCTGAAAAATCTTTAATTTTTAATTTTCTGTCAAGGTCTTCACTTAAGATGAAAATATGTGTTCAAGTTAACAGTCAAGTACCCTTACTTAGTGTGAATAAATAATTAGGTCAGAATCTGGCTCTCATTGTTTAAACTTTTCTTGGCAGGATTCTTATTCCTTGCAACATTTGAAAGGAAAAAGGAATTAATACAATAATAATGAATAAATTAATAATAATTCAACATTAACTGAGATGGGAGCAGTAAAAGGTGTATGTTTTCTACTGCACTTAGCCCCATACTTCTGCCGTATGTTCTCTGTATAGTAGTCTATATATCTATACATATTACTAGTGACAGTAATAATATAAACACTGTTGTAAAATTACATAGTATATTAATCATTTCCTACAGAGCAAATTCTGTCTAGTGGAGTCAAATGCAAACTTGCCATCTAGAAATAGAGTAGAAAGCTCACACCTAAAAGAAAACAGTGTCCAATGACTGATATGATTTAGAGATTAAAGAAGAAAACCAACCAATTGCTGCCATCCAGTGTGATGGTTTATCTGAGAGTTTTTAATATAATTTTCTGTGACCTCATCGGAACAGCTGAAAAATAGTTGTGCCTCAGCCAGAAGACAGTAATTGACCCAAATGAACGTATTTTACTCCATATTGCAACAAAACAGGATCATGTACACAATGAGCAGTCATGTTTCAGGAAGACAAGACAGTAATTTCCAGATGAGGGAGAGAAGTTATTATGAACTTTGTGTGAGCTTGCAATCCCCAAATATTTCAACAGGCAGACAACAAGAGGGAAGACTTTTTTCTTCATTACAAAATGCATAATAGAGGAGTACAATGTCCAGTTTTGCTGTTACATTTTACAGTTGCAATAACAATCTGAGAGATCTGAGGGGAGCTACAAAAGAGAAGTAAAACAGTGGTAAACTTAAAAATCTCAAGCTGTTTTATTTCTCTAGAAGAGTAAAACTCAGCATGAATGTAATGGGCATGTTCCTCATAAGTTGAAGAGACCTTTGCAAGTAGAGGATTCTTAATATAGCAGGAGAGATGGAAAAAAGATCATATAGCTGAAACCTGAATGTAGACAAATTCCATTTTAAAACAAAGCACGCTTTCCTAAGAGCTTTGAGAGAACTTACATAAGTATCTTTTATATTTCCCATTATCACTTCAGTTGTCTGTATTAGTTCTGGGTACCTTACTAAAGTCTATTCTCCACCTCACCCATAAATTATGAAATTGCTCCCTGAATGACTGACTAAAAATCTGTTCAAAGTATTGTGGATACTATAGTAGACAGTTACAACTGCCAAGGCAGTAGTGTTTTAGCAGTGAATATGTAGGTAACATCAGCTGAATAGCATATAAATTGAGATAGCAAGATTTTTTTTCCCCTCACAAACTCAAATATAGCTCAAATATAACCATAGAACTGCCCTTGTCAATCTTCGGTCTCCATAAGATGAACCTGAACACTGGTGCTCACTGTTTAGTTCGGGCATCCTTTAGAGGTTATCAAGATTGTCAAGCTTTCTCATTTAAAATCACTGCATATCTACCTACCACCTGGCACTTATGCAGAAGTGCACAAGTACATGAAATTCTGTCCATTGTGGTCTAAACTATTAAATGTAAGAATCCCATGCAGAAGTTAATGCTGTTAGTACTTTCTCTGTTTAACTTTTACATAGCATCCACCTGCTGCAGTATATGTGAACTTATAGCAGAGCTGGGTAATAAAACTGAGGAGGTCACTTTTATTCAACAGAAAATCTGTTCTAATTTGTTACCATAATAGTCAACTATAATGGAAAATTATGAAAGTTTTCTCATCTGTTATTAAGATTAAGTTCTTCTTTCAGTGGGCAAACATAATTTTCTGGATGAGTATATAGCAGCACAATACATAGTTTTCTTAATACTTTCAAAAGCTTACATAAAGTACAAATCATAAAGATTTAAAAATCACCACGTGACAAATGTTCATCCTGAGGTGATTTACAGAGCTGTTTTTTTTTTTTTTTTTTTTGATGAGGGAGGAGCTCTAGTTCTGAAAAGAAATGTTGCAAAAACACGATAGAGTTCTTTATTTGTTTTATCTCTGTGAATTTCTATCAATTTTACTCAAATTAAGCACAAAAATGTTTTTCTTTTTAACTGCCAGACATGAAAACCTTTTTCTGGGATCTGAAAGTCACTGCCAACAGTAGAGTTCTCTCAGGCCAGATTATTACAATTGAGTAGACACCTTGTCTCCAGTGGGATTGTGAAGGTGCAAATAAAGGCAGCATTTGGCATTCCAGCGGGAAATTTGGAGATAGAATATCTTCACTGATGACATACATGCCTGACTAGAATCCAGCTTACTCCCCCAGAGCTATTGGGTCTACTAGGCAGGGAAAAAAAAATAAAATAAAAGAATTTACAAGTCAAAGTCAAAACACAATTGTTTCTGAAGCAGACAGATATGACTCACAGGGTTTCTATCAGTTGAGAAGGAAGCTGTCTTTCCTTTGAAACAATTTATACATGAGTCCATTTGACGTGGTGTAGCATCTCTAGTCTAACACAATGGAAAATTAAATATATGCAGCCAGGTACAACAAACCATTTGGAATTTTGCAGCACTGTTTAGTCACAATTAGGAGCTTGCTTGCAGACTAATGATTACTTCCTAACATGCTTAGTCACCTGTGCTGCTTTTGGATCAGTATTCACAGAGATGCATAGCATGGGATTGAGGTGCCTAAACATGCCAGCTGTTGTGGATGTCAATTTAGGTGCTTATCTCCTTTGGATACCTGAATCAATCTCATGCTGTTGGGCCCTTCAGTCCCTGCTATCTGGTCTTTCCTGTTCCAGGTATCTCAGTACCTGAAACTGTATAATAGTCTTTCAGCAACCATTTTCTATTTGTTTCTTCTCATTATTTCTGCTCCAGCTGAAGTTATTCCTTGTTTTGAGATAAAAATACTAATTGTATCATCTCATGGGCCATAATATTGGGAAATACATGGCAGCCATTGGGTTTTAATGGCAACAAGTAAGTAAATAACTGGGATTTGTTTCCAGATGGAGTTGGTATAGAAAAGTCATTCAGTTACTGTCCTGTTTAAACCCCAGTGCTACATTCTGTATTGGCCATGGAAAATGGGCTCATCATTTGTAGAATGAGGTACGGCAAGCAAGAATTATGGTCAGCTTCCCCAGGGAGGTACAGTATCAAGTGCAGGGGTGAAAAGATTTATTTTTAATCAAGTGGATAATCTTCCTCACTGTGCAATGGGAATTACCTCAGGTATAAACATTAACCATTGTAACTATTAAATATGAGGGGATATTAGATTAATTATTGTGTAGATGTGAAATAAACTGCTACAGCTTTTGCTGTTTGTAAAGAGGACAATGAACAGAGAGTCTAAATTGGGTATTTAGCTCAATACACAGAAAGATGTAGTGATCATGTGATTTTGAAATGATAGTTACAAATTCAAGGTGTATGGTATTGAATCATGTTGAATAATACTTAATTGTTCCATTTAACGGTATTTAATGCAATTATTGGAAATACCACAGCAGGCTAAGGGGCTTGGGCTAAAAACTCATATTGATTTTCATTAAGGTTTGGCTATCTAACTCCTCTGGATTAATTTGAGAATATAAATACCATTACTATGCATTTATTAGTGGTAATTCAAAATTAATAATTATACAATACTGATGTTAAAAGTTTTTATTTCAATAAAATTAATTATTATTATTTTTTTCTATCAAAATCAGTGAATACAGGTACTTGCCTGGGGTGGAAAATAATTTTATGAAAACTGATCTAGTGTGAACATACCAATAAATATACGCTTGTGAAGCCATACTTCATCAGATGTAATAAATATCCTTTGCATTTTTTTTCCTTACTTTACAATATAATCATTCTTTACCTTGCAATTTCTATGGCTTTTCTTAGGGGTCTCATTGATTTCATTTAAAGTATTTTCAGTGACCCAAGACACTTTGAGCTGTTTTAGGTAACTTTCAAAATGATATAATCATAGCTTTTAAAGGAATTTAATATTCTACTGATAAAATCTTTTCATTAACATTTTGGAACCTAAACACAGAAAGCCTGTGAAATTTTTAGTTATAATCATTTAATTAGACTTAGAATACCAACACTTGATGAGGGCAATAGTTTTAAAATACTCACCTATATTAACATTGCATATGCTCTACAGTACATATTGCAGTGATATCCCTATGTTACGAGTTAACAAGATAAGATTGTACATAACACTTCACTGAATTTAGTTATAGTATTCTGGAAAAAATCCTGGTTTTACACCATGATCATATCAACTGTTTTCCATGGGAGTCCCATAAAATATAAGGAGATCAGTACAGCATATTTTGGACACAATTTAAGCATTTTTTAGGAATGTATAAATATTATTTCGTGCCTATAGATAGCTTTAGATTAAGGTTAATATTGCTGAAATATCTACATCTGCTTTTCTTCTCACTGTGATGTTTATCACCTAATAAAAATGCTAAAGTTACCAAGGAAAGATGTTTAATTTGTTCTTGCTGCTCAGCTGCATGTTGCATCCTATTTTGTAGTAAATGGCACAATATCCCAAGTGGGCTGCCATACTGTCAGATACATTATTTATACATAACATTACTGGTTAATCAATGAACAAAAATGCAGAAGCCTTTTTTTCCCCCTTTTCCTGTGACATCTTTAAAGCTACAGTAGAGAAGAACAGATTTGCAATGTATTATACTGTTAGTCATTTTTTGAAAATAGCTTTAGGAGTTTCCTGGCACTGTTTGCACCATGCATCTAACTAAATTGACTGTGATTGTTAGACAAATGCAGTAACGATTTGTGCAGTGCAGAATAATATGGTTAACTATGTAAGCCATTCTTACTTTCCAGTTAAAAGTGAGCAAGATACATTTCAGCAAATGCTTCTAACAGAAGATTTTTTTTTCCCTTTAAATCTGAAAGGATGAAAACTGAATAGCCCATCATGATTCTACACATGTGTTTATAGGAGAGCTAGAATTTCAACATCATTTGAATTCAAAGTAATTTTAGAAATTCACTTTCAATCAAATGGGAAATTTATAAGTGTATGAAGAATGGAAATATGAAATATTTGTGCAAGCAAGAGAAATACAGCTGTACTGTGTCACAGAGCTACAAGAGATTTTTGTTTGTGCTTCAGCTTATTCTGTTGTATTTTGTTCATAGACATTTCAGATCAATACAAAATATTCATCTCTGTTCCAGTGATTGAATATGAATACATTATGTGCATACAAAAATAGTGATAATCTATGTTGATACAATAGTTCATTTTGCATTAGTGTCCTAGATGGGACAATGTTAAGAAGCAATTTAAATGAAATTCATTTAAATGTCAGCTCTCATGCTTGCGATTTTTCTATAATTGGTTATTTAATTAAAATAATTCTCATAGTCATTAATTTAGACTAAAACTTGCTGTGCACTGACATGTTTTAATTACATGGTATTAACAAAATTGATATGCTTTAAAAAAGCATGGTTAAATTTTAAACAAGAATAAATTAGAAATCTCATAGATCATCCTACTTAGAGTATTTATGAGAAAAAATCAGTCATTTAAAATGTTTATTATAAACAAAGTCCCAGCATTATTGTGCATGCATCATATTTGGTTCCTGCTTCAGTGTGAGGAGACTTTTATGCTAACACAGCACCTCTGTCTTCGAATTCCTTTAACCAACACACAATAAATTAGGTAATGAACCAAATTAAATATTAATAGAAATCCACATAAACCACAGAAGACAGACATAGAACTGACGTTTGAATTATACTATACCTTTGATATCATTAGGACAACATATTAATGAAGTTTTAAAGGGCTGAATCTTTATCTACTGTTCATGAAGACAAAAAGGATGATATGAGCTTCCTTGTAAGATACAGATAAAGAACGAAAAAGAAAATAAATATTTTAGTAAAACTACCTGGACAGGATAGAAGAACTAGAGACTTAGGCACTTATTCTTCAAGGTAATCTATAGGCAAGGATCCACATGCCCTTATGAAGTACCCTGAAGTCAAAGGAACTGATTTCATAAATAAAGTAGGTCATTTGTTTTCAGGACTGGGCTTATATTCAAGAGTGTGAGAATCAGAATTTTATTTCATTGTCTATTAATTAGACTAGCTGTATATTACTTTGACCTTTTTAATATTCTATGATTTAATTGGATGATCAGTCTACCTCAGCCTATGATTGCCAATCATTCTACATAATATACTTCAACTCTTTTTTACTTCAATGTGTGCACGATTGGACTCTTATTAACATGAAAGGATGATTTTATTGTGAATGGCATGGGCTAAAAGGGATGTATATATACATATAGAACTTCATTAATTCCATAACAAGTTAACTTATCAGTGCTGCTTTTTCTGACTGCCAACATATGAAGGCAAATATACCTCTCCCAAACTCCTCTCTACAGATCCTCAAATTCCACAGTCCAGAGTTTAAAATGTTGCTCAAGACTGAGGTCTTACCAGGTCTCACATTACTCAGCAAGCTGACTTACAAGAAACCTTGCAGTAACAAAATGTTGCAGAAAGGCAACAGAAAGCTCAATCTCCTCTTACAGTCTGAGGGCTGGATTCATCTAAGCGTATATGTCTAGATCTGAGGTCTGACTGCAGTTTCTTTATAGTCAGTGGAGAGCAACGGAGCAGAACATCTCATTCCAAATGAGACACTCTATTTCTGTCTGGATAGATTTGAGCACGTTACCTCTAAATTTCTAATTGCTTTTTTTTTTTTTTTTTTTTTGCATTGTACATGATGTCTTTCTATGTTATCAGTATCCATGGTCTGAAGTATTGTAACTTCTAAGTGTCTCACTGTCTTTAAAATCTTTATTCTCCACACCTGTGTGCAGAAGGGAAGATCTGCTATTTCTGTGAGATAGAAGGAAAACTATCAGTTTACGAAGACAGCACAGGAAGTCTGTAGTGGAATCAGGAACAAATCCTAGCCCAGTTAACTTCCATTTAAGTGCTGGCTGAGTAACCCATACATCATATTTTCTCCGCTATGACTTTGCTATGACTTTCTTTCTGCTTTGTTGCTGTAGTGGCACGGCTTCTCATGCAGTAGTAGAACACTTGTCTTACCTTGTGAGCTGATAGGGATTCTAAATTCTCAGTTGGAGCATCCTGTCCTATAGCTGCTGCAGTGTGGGTCTCCACAGGAGTTTTCTCTATAGCAAAATGAAAGTGTGATTGTAGCATGTGGTAGATAAACCTGACTAGCACAATTAACATAATCAGAAAAAAGTAGCAGACTAAAATATATCATACCAGTAATCTAAATGTTGGTGTATATAATGATGATTCTTAGTTATATTCCGGCTTCCAACAAGTGAAAATGCTACCTCGACTACTCTGCTGCATGAAGCAGACCAACTAGAAAGGTTATACTAGTATCTCCTACAATCAGTTTTTAATTTCACAGTCAACATACATTCTGAACTGTGAGTAATCCATATTTATGTTGTAGAAAATGTGGAAGGAGAGAAGATTACTGAATAGATTCAGTAAAATATCATCCCTCTTTAGCAATGAAGTCCATGTGTTGTAGGACAAAAGTGTATACTTATTAAATCATCTATGCAGTAAATGAAGTTTGTCATAGAAAATTTTAATGGATGTTGGATCTGGACTTCAATTACCCTCAGACTTTTTTCTTTTCCACAACTACTGAAATGTAAAAGTATCTTCAAGTGTGTGCAAATATAATTTATCGATAGTGTCCCTGGAAAGATTCTGTCAGAGAAATCTTCAAAACTGACAATAGTACATTTTCAGTTTACAATCAATATGCAACTTCAGCAATGCAGCTTACAATTCAAGCTTAATAAGAACTCCTTTGTCAGTTTTCTTGCTTATGTTACTGCTTAATATATTTCTTCAACTACGAATATTCAGAAGTTACCTTGCAGAGTATCCAGTGATCACTTGCTATAGGAGCTGTGGTTCTTTAAACAAAGCATCTCTTTCTAGGCCTCCTAAGTACTTACCTTTTCCTCATTCTTCCAGTCTCATTAGACTTTTGGACTGGTCATTAGGAATCACACCAGCCAGTACCCTCAGCCCAACAACTGTTTTTCAGTCTTCCTGAAGCTCACTGTTACTAGCAACCGGACTTCAGCCCCTGCAGGCTAAATATGAAGTTGTAGAAATTTAAAACAAAACAAAAAAATTTATATTGAAATCTTGAAGCTTAGAATCATGGAGTCATAGAATCATAAAATATCCTGAGTAGGAAGGGACCCACAAGGACCATTGAGTCCAAATCCTGGCTCCACAAATCAAACCAAAACCAACCAAAAATCAAAGCATATGTCTGGGAGCATTGTGCAATCATTTCTTGAACTCTGTCAGGCTTGGTTTTCTTGGTGTTGTGACCACTTCCCTGGGAGCCTGTTCCAGTGCCTGACTACCTTCTCAGTGAAGAACCTTTTCCTAACATCCAGTGTACTGGGTCTGGCTGGGATGTTAACTCTCCCTGCAGCAGCCCATACAGTGCTGTGCTCTGCACTTGTAGCTAAAATAGCAGTGGAATCACACCAGTGTCGTGTCTGCTGCTGAGCAGTGCTGGCACAGCATCAGGACTCTCTCTAACCCTCCTAGGGGGTGGGCAAAAATGTGAGAAAAGGAACATCACCAGGGCAGCTGACCTAAACCAAACAAAAGGATATTCCATACCATATGATGTCACACTCAGCAATAAAGGGTGGAAAAAGGAAGGGGGGGCGGGGGGGGGGGGTGCTCTTGTGAAAACATCTGTCCTCCTCGTGAACACCGGCTACGTGCGTTGAGGCCCTGCTTCAAGGCCGTGGTCAAGTATCGCTCATTTGTGGGAAGTAGAGAGTAATTTCTTTCCTCTGCACTTCCACATAACCTTTACTTGTTTTGTTTAGTTTTCCCTTTCCCCCTCCCTTTTCCCCTTTCCCTTTTTTTTTCCCCTTTAGTTAAATTGTTAATTGTTTAGTTAAATTGTTTAGTTAAATTTTTTAATTAATAATAATCTTTCCTTAATAATTAATTAATAATTAAATTATTTCTTTTTTCCTTTAATTAAATCATCCTTATCTCAACCTGTGAGTTGTTCTTTCCTTCTTCCCCTCCTCATCTAAGGAAGGGGAGTGAGAGAGCGGTTGTGGTGTCCAGCTGCCTAGCACAGTAAAACCACCACATCCAGCCTGACCCTTCCTGTCACAGCTCCATGCTGTTCTCTCAAGTTCTGCTGCTGTCCCCAGAGAGCAGAGCTCAGCATCTACCCCTCTGCTCCCCTCGTGAGGGAGCTTCAGGCTGCCATGAGGCCTCCCCTCAGCCCCCTCTACTCTGGGCTGAACAAACCAAGGGACCTCAGCTGCTCCTCACGTCTTGCCCTCTAGACTCTTCACCATCTTCATAGCCCTCCCTTGGACACTCTGTAATAGTTTTATATCCTTTTTGGGAGAGAAAGTTAAAATTCAAAATCATTCATCTGAGACAGAAAATTGTCCCTGCCTTTACAATAGTAGGTCACAATACAACACTTATAAAGCAGTCTAACTTTATAACATTACAGCTATGCATTAGGCCTACATCTGGGTTTAGTAATTTGTTCTGTGACAAACAGAGGTAGCCTGGGCTGCAGTGATCGTGCCCGGTAGAATTTTCAGTCTTGAGGGATACAGGATGGGCAAAAACTAGGGTTAAGATCCTAAACCTCAGAAAGGTAAACTTTCAGCTGTTTAGGGTTCCCTTGGGAAACTGACTTCAGAGAGAAAGGACTGAACGAGAGCTGGGAGATATTTAAACACACTTGGGGCACAAGAGCTCTCAATCCCAAAATGAAAGAAGTAGGGCAGAAGAGGCAGGAGACTGGCTTGGCTAAGTCAGGACCTCTTGGACAAACTAAAACACAAAACCAAAATGCATAGATAGGGGCAGGGATACACATGCTGGGAAGATTATAGGATACAGCCTGGCAGTGCAGCGAGGGGATCAGGAAAACTAAAACACAACTGAAGCTGAACTTGGCCAGAGATTTAAGAAGTAACAAGAAGGGTTTCTTCAATTACATGGAGCAAGGTAGGAAGACAAAAGAAACTGTACCCACCCCTGAAACAGACCTGGCTACAACCAACATGGAGAAGGCTGAGGTACTCAGACTTTTTTGCCTTAGTCTTCACTGGCAAGTACTCTAGCCACACAGCCTAAGTCCCAGAAAGCAAAGGCAGAGCCTAGGAGAATGAAGAACTACCCACTGTAGGAGAAGATCAGGTTCGAAACCATTTCAGGAACCTGAAGCTGAACAAGTTCATGGAATCTGATGGGATAGACGCATTCAAGGGTCCTGAGGGGACTGGCAGGTGAAGTTGTTAAGCCCCTCTCCATCATATCTGAAAAGTCATGGAAGCCTGATGAAGTGCCCAGTGACTGGAAGAAGGAAAATATAACTCTCATTTTTATAAAGGGAGAAAAAGAAGACCTTGGGAACTACAGGCCTGTCAGTCTCACCTCTGTGCCAAGCAAGATCATGGAGCAGATCCTCCTGGAAACTATGCTAAGACACACAAAAAACAAAGAGGTGATTGATGACAACCAACATGGCTTCACTGGGGGAAACTTGTGCCTTACAAATTTTGTTGCCTTCTGCAACAGGGGTATGTATTGTGATTGGAATTATTTAAGATCTTTGCCAGTGAAATGGACAGTAGGATTGAGTGAGTTACCCTTAGCAAGTTTGTGGATGACATCAAGCTGAGTGGTGTGGTGACATGTTGTAGGGATGTCATCTGAGACACCTTGATAGACTTGAGAGGTGGGCCCATGTGAACCTCATGAAGTACAAAGCCAAGTGCAAGGTCCTGTACCTGGATTGAGGCAATCGGAAATATGAATACAGGCAGGCAATGAGTGAGTTGAGAACAGCTCTGAGGAGAACATCTTAAGGGTACTGGTGGGTGAAAACCTCAACACGAACCAACAATGTGTGCTTGCAGTTCAGAAACTCAATTGTACCCTGGGCTGCATCGAAAGAAACATGGCCAGTAGGTCGAGGGATGTGATTCTCCCTCTCTACTCTGCTCTCGTGAAAACCCACCTAGAGTATGTATTCAGTTCTGGGGCTCACAGCAGAAGACAAGGACCTATCTGAATAGGTCCCGAGGAAGGCTCTGAAGATGATCGGAGGGCTGGAGCACCTCTCCTATGAAGACAGGCTGAGAGGGTTGGGGTTGTTTAATTTAAAGAAGAGAAGACTGTTATAGAGAAAGGGACACATTATAGTAGACTTCCAGTATTGAAAGGGGGCTTACAGGAAAGACGAGAAGGGATGCTTTATCAAGGAAAGCAGGACAGGACAAGGGAGAACAGTTCTAAATTAAAAGAGGGGAGATTTAGACTTTATATAAAAGGAAGAAATTCTTCAGTGTGCTGTTGGTGAGACATTGGAACAGGTGAGGCACTGCCACCTCCCTGGACATGTTCAAGTCCAGGTTGGATGGGGCTTTGGGCAATGTAATCTTGTGGGAGGTGTCCTTGCCCATGGCAGGGAGGTTAGAACTAGATGATCTTTTTAGGTCCCTTCCAATCCAAGCCATTCTGTGATTATTCTGCCTTAACATGGATGTTTAATTCTATTCAATATGTCCTCAGATACACATCCCACATGGCCATTCTGGTGGATATGAATTCCTTATTTATCTTGTGTCATAGCTGCCAGGCTTCCATGGATGTCTCAGCTACTGTAGGGAATCTCAGACGGTACTAGATACATATGTTTAGGCTACTGAGTCCCATTGATGTCTCATATAGAAAGACTCACCTATATAAATTGAAACTTAGTTGTCTATGACTGGAATTGGATCCCATCTTAAAAATATTTATTTATTTTTAGTTTAAGGGAACATGTGCAAAGCATTTGTTACTCTCCCCCATAATATCTTTGTCTCTAAATTGTAGAGACATGGATGTGATGGATGGACCACTCAGTGGATAAGGAATTGGTTGCCTTCCAGTACTTAAAGGGGGCCTACAAGAAAGTATGAGAGGGACATTTTATCAAGGAGTGTGTTGATAGGACAGGGAGTAATGTTTTTAAACTAAAGGAAGGTAGATTTAGATTAGATATTTGGAAGAAATTCTTTACTATGAGGGTGGTACGGCACTGGAACAGGTTGCCCAAAGAAGTTGTGGATGCCCCATTCCTGGAAGTGTTTAAGGCCAAGTTGGATGGGGCTTTGATCAGCCTGGTGTAGTGGAAGGTTTCCCTGCCCATGGCAGGGGGCTTGGAACTAGATGATCTCTAAGGTCCCTTCCAACCTAAACCATTCTATGATTCTAAGCACATGTGAAGATTGTGACAGAGAATGAAAGGAATTTGGTATACTGATAACAACATAGCAAGTAATGAAAAATGCATGTTGATAATTAACTTAAAAAGACAAAAGCTTTAGTTTTTTTTTTTTTCTCTTTTTGTTTTATCGCACTGGTTGCATTGATATTCAAGTCCTGAATAAGGTACATTCCAGACTGCAGACTATGGAGATGCTAAGTACACTGGTGTATTTTAGGAAATGCATAAATGTAAAGATATGTGATATCACATATCCTGTTATTCCATCACAATTTGTTGATGTGTTGCCAACAAATATGTTTTGATTTCAGGTTCAGAACTGATGCTTTCTTTTGGAAGCTGGTCACCATTATACAAATGTGTTATCCTCACTTCAAGTTTCATGCTGAAAAGAATTCAGAAATAGCCATGGGAACATTTAGTATTTCCTTGAAAAAGCTGTGGATTGTCATTAACTGACAGTCTGCTGCCAAGTTCTTGCAAGAACTGTATTTGTTGTCTGATGCCAAACAGCCTCTTTAAATGCTAATGAACAAAGTATGGCATGCATTCTGTTCTTGATGGATTATGCCTATACCTTCTGTGGTCAACAGAAGGGGAATTCCCGGCCCGTATGATTTCCATTCTGGCACGCTTCTCTTTTCTCTGCTTACAAGGCAGTAAGCACTCAAATAGATTAGTCAA
Source organism: Anser brachyrhynchus (assembly GCF_964034855.1). NCBI lineage: Eukaryota > Metazoa > Chordata > Aves > Anseriformes > Anatidae > Anser > Anser brachyrhynchus. The sequence goes on along the minus strand of NC_137694.1, from coordinate 169,512,990 downwards.
TCTTATTTTTAAATTAAGTATAGCTTCTGCACCCTAACGCACATGTATAAAACCTGAGGGAACTGTGCCAGGCTGCCTACGCACTGTATGTGTTTTGTTTTCTTTAGAGGATTAAGCTTCTGACTTTAATATCAGTGATGCTCACTGTATACTGATATGCCTTTTAAATTCAAACATGAATGTTTCATAAACAGCTTATTTACATGTTTGTCTTTACCTCTTTGGAGACAGATTTTAGGAGTTACATTTTTAAATTGTCTTTAGCTCTTTTCATAATTTCCTGCTACTGAAAGAGCTGGCTTGATACAGATATACATTAAAGAACCATATCTTGCTACCATGTGTTCATGTAGTTTTCTAGCCAGTAGGAGGTCCAGATTTGTATATATTGATACCTTTGATTACACCTTCAAGCCCAGCTTTCTAAGAAGCATAAATTATGTAGCAAATGGGAAGCTCAGAAGTTGCACACAATTTTTTTTTTCTCGTGATGTCGTATTTTATTTGAATTGACATTCAATAGCTGCTTTTAGTCAGACAGTCCTCTCATACTAGTTTAGGACCTGCTGAAAAGGAAGGAAAAGTTATTCTAAGACAACAGCTAGCTACAAATTTAATGGACAACACAATACATCTTTAGGTAAGGACAGCTACAAGATGTAAAGTATGCTATCAATAAAAATAAAGAATCACAAAAGATTATAGAAAAAGTACAGATTTTTTTTTTCAAATCCCAAGGAAAGACTTTTTCATTTTAGGTTGTTTGCAATTTAAATCTCTGAAGCCTATAGTTGACGCTGGGTCTGCAATTCTTCCCCACATGGAAGCTACCCTTTCTACTTCTGAAAATACAGTCCTATTTCTGGTATTGATGGAATTTTGCAAACAGCTTTACTAGCTAACATAAAATAAATAAATAAATAAATAAATAAATAAATAAATAAAACAATACTTGTTTCAGGGAAGTTGAGCTTTTAAGAAAATACGAGTTTGGGAAAAATAAAAATAACAATCTTGCCCTCTTCCTAACTATGAAGGCTGAAGGACTCTTTTTCTCTTTTACACTGTCACATCTCTGGAGATTGTGTTTCTGCACGAAGAAAGTGTGTTTCTAAGTGTTAGTGAGAAGCTTTGTCAAAAATAGTCCATCTCTGTGGAGAAAAAAAAAACAAAAAAAAAAACAAAAAAAAAACTTCAGTCTCTTTTGAGAGTATAAAATAGGGAAAAGAAAGAAAAAAAAAAAGGAAGAGTAACAATGGTACACCACCTCTAATTAGCTTGAAGAGTTGGACATGTAAAAATCTTGGATAAATCAAGATATGTTGTCATCTTCCTTTCAGCAAAAGTAAATGAAATGGATAACCATACTTACAGGTACTAATGTTACAAGAAAACAAATTTATTTGATAGCCTCACTCTTATTTGAAATGAGCAATTATTTCTAGTCTTCTAACTATTTATAGTAAGACCTTTATAAGATCAAACTAATTAATAAATGAGATCAATTTCAAGATTTTTTTCTTGTTCAAAGCCAGTTAATCATTTGTTTTAGTAACATTTTAAAGGCCAAGTCTAAAATAATTTGCACCCATGTCCCCAGTGTGAATTTTTCACTCTTTGGCAGCATGCATTAGGTAGTGTATAATGACCTTTTCTCTGTTTGGAACAGGGATTAGAATAATATATTTGACCCTTTTTACTCACCTGGGAGTGATGCTAGTCTCCATGTTCAATAAAGTAAAATATGTCTCTAATGTCCCAAGGTTAAGACCATGACTTTAAACTATTTAACACAAGCTACCAGGCTGATTCAACTCAGTCAGATGTTACAAAAGGACTCTTTTAACTTTTTTTTTCTTCTTTTATTAGGTTGAATTATATATACTTCATCACAACAATTTCTTATCCACAGTACAATTAAGGGAAATATTTTGCATTACAAACAAAGCAAGTTAACCTGGTCACATTGTGCATTATAACAAAATTTATGGCTGCATAAATAGCAGTGTAAACTTACAGAAAGACTGGTAATTATAGTGCCATTGATGGTCTTTGTTGCTTTAATTCTGAAGCAGCCAGAATGATTAAACTGAATCTTAATCGACTTCTCCATTAAAAATGCTGGCAGAGAAGCTCCTTTAACCTTTCTCATTGATTGAACACAACAATCACCATTCAATTATAATGCAAAAGGACATTTGTTATAATGTACAAAAGATGCATGAGCCATTTCCTTTTACTCAAGACAATCAATGAGATGACTCCTACCTCAAAGAAGGTGAGGTGAAGCTAGTGTACCTGGAACAGTGTTAAAGTTAAAGCTGAACTTGAGAGACTACGAACACTACAATTTTCATGCAATGGAAGATTATTTCAGTGTAAAATAAAACAACCAAGTCCTCACTATATGAAGAATCATTTTAAAAAGATGTGTAGGAATACAGTATTGGAAGTAAATTCACTGAATTTGACAGTTATTTCTTTTTTTTATTATTATTATTTTTTTAATAAAAGTAAATTAAATATTCAGGCACACATTCCAACATGTAAAAAGTGTAGGTACACTGTAATCAGAACTAAAAGTCAGACCTGGATTTTTAGGTTTTAATTATTGTTTTTATACCTTCTTTTTGTGTTTGTTAGGAATATTATGTATTTTAAGGTGGTCACAACTGAGAATGAATAGAGCAAGGTAATGTCACATCCTGAATATGGCAATGCAATCACAAATAAGAGTAGCACCATTTCTGAACTTGGAAAACTAACAGGAAATATTTCTGAACAACAGAAAGTTTAGGATGTTCACAGCAGTTGTTTTAATTATAACTTTCTTTCCTCAAGTAAACTACAGGGAAAAGAACACAAGGCAGTTGGTGTATCACACACACTTGGGAAGATTGTTCTTTAAGGGCCAGATTTCATGTGCTTTTAGTGACTTTTATTTTCCATGATGGTATATCCTGTACTGAAAAAGTCCATGTTGGTCCAAAAAAGTGTATTTTCAAAGTCAGCATTGAAGCCTTTTTGCCACACTTTTTCTCTGTCACTAAAATCAAAGGAGAAGGAGAATCTTGGCAGAGAGAAGAATGAGCAGCCAGGTTGCTAGCACTGTTTATGCCATTCACAGGTGTACTGCTTGCCTCCACAAGTTTTCTTTGTCGGATCAGCCCCTGAGCTGCTGTAACTTGGAGGAGGGAGTTCTACTTCCAAAGCAAAGCCAGCGTGACCTAGAGACTCTATAGTACACTTTCAGCACTGGTCCCTGATTGTGCTGAGTTTCCGTCAACAGAGTTTGTGTAGTACATGTCCATTCAAATTTTCTCTTTTAGTTTCAACCATTTTGCAGCTAGTTGTTGCCTTCTCCAGCAAGTAATTTGTTTGGCGTAGATGACAAACAGGTTGATTACTAATTCAAAGCTATCTATATACTGTTTGTTGTTTTCAGTTAACAGCCCTGTCTCTGTTAAAACATTGAGATATAGTTCAACTTCTATTTTTTGAAAGATGTTAGTGCTGCCATAGGATTTTAAAAGTACCATAATACTGTACATAATTTCTGAATCCTTTTATTCATTTCCCAGTAGAAATTACCATCTGCTGCTGCTATCTGCCTGGGTAGTTATTTCTTCTCCTTCATTGTCTTTTTGTCATATAAGTACAACTACTTTCACATAAAGCATATCCTTTTTATGTTCTTAATTCAGTTGACAAATAACCCGTAATGTTTATCAGAATCAAGAACAGCCAAAAGTTTGGAGGACTGAGAAAACTATCCTATATAAACTAAAATCCTGAAAAGTTACTCAAGAGCTTCTTGTAATCACTCTTCTAATCTAAATTCACTAATAAACACACCAAAATAACAACAGAAATTGAAGGCAGGGGAAATACACTGAAATAGTTACCTACTACTGTAGTACTTAGGGAATCTTGTCTTTCCTGTACCTTTCTCTAACTGTAAACCTTGCAGGACAGAGCCCCCATATCCTACTATATTTTATAGATTGAAAAGCAGTTTTCTGACAACGCTTTAGTAAATTATTAACAATAATGAGAGACCAGTAGCTTTCTACTTGAATATAATTAAATAATGTATTCTGCTTATAAGAAATGCATCTTCTGTATTCTCTGTGATATCATAATGACCACAGTTAGTGCATAAGTTGCTAAATAAAATAACAATGTTATTTTAATAATTCACATAGCAAGAAACTTTAAGCTTAAATTTTTCTTTCTATATTTATATATATGTTTTATGTGACCTTCTATAAACTTTTATCTTAAATAACGTAACTTCCATGGTGATGTTAACCATGTTGGTAGAGACAAAAAGCAACAAAAAATAAGCTTGATTCTACTTTTATGAGTGGTAGAAAGTCTGAATACTGGTTTCCAATCTAAGGTATCGTTTTACATTAGACTCATTGGGTAAAATGCATGCATGATCAGCATTGAAAACAGAGCCCAGAATTTTGATCTTTACCACTAAAGAAAAAACAATCAAACAAACAAGAAGTTGAGCATCAAAAGTAATCTAAAATGCACAGTGTGAAAGTAAATTGTTAGATTTTTTTCTATGCTTAAGGTGAGGTTGTCTGTAAATATACCCTGTCCTAAACTGTAAAAACTGTCCTAAGAAAGTAAATTATTTTGCATTGATCTGTCATATTTTATATGCATCTTATGGTTTCACCTCATCCTCAATGTTATACAAGGCTGTTTTCTGGGCAAGCAGATTTCTCTTGTCCATTGCCAAAGTAGGTAAGCATACTGAAAAGTGCTGCCACAATAAATTCACATTAATATAATGAAGATGAAATTCATATATTAAAGCATTTCAACAGTTCTCATGGACCAAAAAACAAACAAACAAACAAACAAAAAAAACTGACATAGAATTTTTGTTAAGGCAGACGCTTTTAAACTACCTTGAGTGTCTACATTCTTTTCGGACCACAAATATCAAGATAGATGCACTTATGGTATATTAACGCTTCTGTTTTCCTTCCTGGTGGGCTGTAAATAAATAAATGAAAACAACAGCCAAGCCAGTATGGAATTTTCACTAAGAAACAGAGAAATAAAATGGATCATGAACAATGTAAAACTAAACCAAGAAAACATTGCTTGCACTTAAAGTATTTTGACACGTAGCCACAAGAGTGACTAAAATATCATGCAGTTAGCTTTAAACAAGCTTACTGGATTATGATAACAGCACCCATTTTAATGAAGACTAAGAAGAGGACAAATTAAACTTAAATGCTTTCTGGTTTACTGTGGTTAACTGTTGTTACTCAGGGTATATAGCATAAGGTAACTGTAAAATCTCTGAGCTTTGCTAGCTTTGTTGGATGATCTGAAACTACCAAGAGAAAGACCACTGGTACTATGAGATTTAGTCTGCTTATCTGTGTAGGTGGACAACATGAGAATGTCTAGTGCCAAAACAGAACAGCAGAAAGCTGTGATCCATAGGAACTTAAAAATAAAGGAAGACAAGGAAAATGAGATGGCAGCTTCAGTTGCAGCCACAGTAATTTTGAAATGAAGCTTGGTGTCAAAGACCACTAGTAACCAATGTCAAATTGTTAATTAGGCTGAACAAAACAATGCCCAATATAAAAGATTCTGATTTGAGAAGGCCACATAGAGAAAAAAGTTACAATTGTCATCTGCAGGCATAAATAACCAGAAGAAGAATATGATTGAGCTTTAGAGAAAATCATCTAGAGCCCCCCCAAAAATTTAGGTGGAAAATGCAGACCTTACAAAAGCAAAATGAAAGATCACCAACACAGACAAACTCATTAAAGAGGTTAAGATTAAGGAGATAGTCTGGGCTGCAGTGACCACACCCTGGTTGAGTTTGTGATCTTGAGGAATATGGGCCTGATGAAGAGCAAAGTCAGGACCCTGAACTTCCAAAGAGTGAACTTCAAGCTATTGAAATACCTAGTGGAAGAGATCCTCTGGAACACTGTCCTCAGGGTCAAAGGAACTGAACCGAGCTGGCAACTCTTTAAGTGTGTATTTCTTAGAGCACAAGAACTCTCCATTCCCTTGTGTAAGAAAACGAGAAGGGGGGCAGAAAACCAAGATGGCTGAGCAAGGAACTGTTGGTCAAACTGAAGCACAAGAAAGAAATGCACGGGGAGTGGAAGCAGGGACATGTGGCCTGGGAAGAGCACAGGGATGCTGCCCATATGTGCAAGGATGAAATCAGGAAAGCCAAGGCATAGATGGAACTGAGCTTGAAAAAAAGATGCAAAAAATAACAAGAAGGAATTCTAAACAGACATTGCTCAGAAAAGAAAAGTCAGGGAGAGCGTACCACCTTTGATGGATGAGAAGGGTGAACTCATAACAACAGACATGGAGAAGGTTAAGGTACTCAACAAATTCTTTTCCTCAGTTTTCACTGCCAATCAGGCTTGTCATGTCTCTTGTTTCCCTGATCCTGTAGATGAGGGCTTTCAGACGACACTAAACTGAGTGGCACAGTTGATACAACAGAACGAAGGGATGCCATCCAAAGGGACCTGGACAAGCTTGAGAATTGGGTCCACGTGAACCTAACGAGGTTCAACAAGGCCAAGTGCAAGGTGCTACACCTGCGTTGGGGCAATCCCAGACATGAGTACAGACTGGGAGAAGAACTCATTGAGAGCAGCCCTGCTGAGAAGGACTTGGAGTTCTGGTGGACAAAAGGCTTGACAGGAGCCGGCAGTGCCTGCTTGCAACCCAGAAGGCCAACTACATCCTGGGCTGCATCAACAAAGGAGTGGCCAGCAGGTCAACGGAGGTGATTGTCCCCCTCTACTCTGTCCTTGTGGTGCCCCACTTGGAGTATTGCATCCAGGTCCGGGGCCCCCAGCACAAGAAAGATGTGGACCTGTTACAGTGGGTCCGGAGGTGGGCCGTGAAGATGATCAGGGGGCTGGAGTACCTCTCCTATGAAGAAAGGCTGAGAAAGTTGGGGATGTTCAGCCTGAAGAAGAGAAGGCTCAGGGCAACCTTCTTGCAGCTTTTCAATGCTTAAAGCGGGCGTATAATAAAGATGGAGAGCAACATTTTGCTTTGGCAGAAAATGGCAGGACAAGGGAGAATGGCTTCAAACTAAATGAGGGGAGATTTAGATCAGATGTTAGGAGGAAATTCTTCACTGAGAGGGCTCTGAGGCACTGGAACAGGTTTCCTGGAGAAGCTGTGGATACCCCATCCTTGGAGCTGTTCAAGATTAGGTTGGACGAGGCCCTGAGCAACCTGATCTAGCGGGTGGCATCCCCAGCCATGGCAGGGGGATTGGAACTAGATGATATTTAAGGTCCCTTCCAACCCAAGCTGTTCTATGGTTCTATGGAAATGTGATGCTTTAAAACAAACAAACCGACAAACATACACACAAAAAAAGTGACACATGTTAAAGGAGGTGATATTTCAGAAGAGGAATCTCTTATCTGGATAACAAGAGAGAAAATAATTTGGACAGCTGTTGAAGATAAATTCATTAGCCTTCAGTAGAACAGGGTTTTCTCTATAGAGCTGACAATGCAAACTAGTTATGCTCCTGCAATACAGTGTAATCTAACCAGCAAGAGATCATTATTTTTTTTATGACTAGAAACAGACAAAGAAAATGTATATATATACTTAGAACTCCTTAACAATTGCTTTGCAACACTGAAATGATTTTATCATCCTAATGCTTACAGGCATCACTTGAGATAAAGTAGGATGAAAACTGGTTAAGATAAAGTAGAGTGCAATAAAATAAAATGTATTAAATTCATGTACAAGCTCCTTTATTATAGCACATATTAAATCTTTATTGAAGAGCTGTTCAAGAGAAGTACGATAGAAACACCTCCACTGCATGTACTAAAACATACTTTTACTTGTAAATCACAAAACTATTTAATATAATCAACCTGAGACTTTGTGGGTGACTTAGTAGACTTTTTAGTTCTGCTGCAAGCTCCTTTTACAGAAGTTTCTTTTTCTTTAATATGTCAGTTGTTTTCATTAGCTACTAATTATGTTTCATAAGCTTAGGGGTATGTGTGTCAAGGTCTGTGATGTTCTGTGCAAAAACATATGCCTTGGTGGTAATTGAGAAATATTATGCCAGACAAGAGTCACATAAGATCAGTTAAAGTTATTTGAAAAATTAAAATTAACCTATGTTGCAGTATCAGTCTTACAGCTTATTTCTAAGGACAAAAAAAAAAAAAAAAAAGGCAAACCAAACCAAAACCCCAACAAAATCCAACAAAAATTTATTGTCTTATATTGTTTATAAATAAATTACCAAGTATTTGATTATATGTTGCTGATAAATTATATCCTACTTTAGTCTGTTCCTGTATGACGCTACCAATACGGTCAATGTTTTCAGTCAATGAATTAAAAAAATTAGTTTATATCACAAAGTTAACTTCTGGGTACTGTCTTTGCTCATGTAACACTTAAGTTCCTTTGGAAACTGTATTGTCATTAACACCAAGAAAGAGATATTCTGCATACATTTTATGCACCAATATATAGATTAGATGCTACTCTGTAGTGGTGATACAGGAAAACTGTCATTTTATGAGTGATGCAAAGAATTGTTCAAATCCCCTGAAGTGTCTATTCTAACTTGCAGTACAATATAAAACTACTGTTACATTACATTTCTGACTAAATGCATCTCAACATGGTGAGAAGTCATACAGAAAGGAAGTGTATGGAAGTGGATAAACTTTAGCAATTGCATGTGGCTTAAACAGATATTTGTCTGGGTCAGGTTCTTACTGTTGAAAGACTGAATAGAAATTTGTTCCATTTCTGTTAGATCGAACTGTACTTTGAAAGTACTGAACAAGGAAAGTCTTGATTTTTCATCAGTATGTACCTCCTCAAATCAGCAGCCCAAACAATGTAATAAATTATACAGACAGTCTGGGCCATGCAGAAGAGTACTGTGTTCCCATAAAAGGAACGTATAATTGGCATATTCAGTTATATGAGTAAAAAAAAAACTTCAGTTTGCTAGGACTTAGAGAGACTTTTAAAAGAAATTTGAACTTTGTGTTGTTCAAGGTGGTAGAGGTGATTGCCGAACTGCTCTCATCTTTGACAGGTCTCTCATCAACCGCTATCATCTTTGACAGGTCTTGGAGAACAGGAGAGGTGCCTGAAGACTGGAGGATAGCCAATGTCACTCCAGTCTTCAAAAAGGGCAAGGAAAATCTACTACAGGCCAGTCAGTTTCACCTCTGTCCCTGGAAAGGTATTGGAACAATTTGTTCTGGATGTCATCTCCAAGCAATTGGAAGAGAAGAAGATTATGCATAGTCAGCATGGATTCACCAAGGGGAAATCATGCTCGACCAACCTTGTTGACTTCTACGATGGCATCACCAGCTGGGTAGATGGGGGGAGAGCAGTGGATGTCATCTACCTTGACTTCAGCAAGGCTTTCGATACTGTCTCCCATGACATCCTGCTAGCAAAGCTGAGAAAGCAAGTAAGGGGGGTTGAGAACTGGCTGACTGGCAGAGCTCAGAGGGTGGTGATCAGCAGCACAGAGTCCGGCTGGAGACCTCTGACTAGCAGTGTTCCCCAGGGGCTGGTGCTGGGTCTGGTCTTGTTCAACATCTTCATTGATGACCTTGATGAGGGAATAGTGTCCACCCTTAGCAAGTACGCCAATGATACAAAGCTGGGAGGAGTGGTCAACACACCAAAAGGCTGTGCTGCCATTCAGCGAGACCTGGACAGGCTGGAGAGCTGGGCAGCTCTCCTTGCTGCGGTGGAGATTTGATGCAGGCAGAACATGAGATGATAAATACAGCCCTTCAGGTCCCAGATGATGGGGAATGACTATGATCTTTCTCTGATACCAGGTGAGATGGTCCCCTGTTCTGCAAGAGCTGTGCCATAAAGTGGAAGATTTACAGGAGAAAGTGAAGTTATGCATCATAAGAGAAGACGAAAAGGAGATAGACAGACTCTTCTCTGAGACACAATAGCCTCAAGAGCCTCAGAACCCAACTGCAGGAGAGAAAGAGGCAGTTTCCACCCCTGCTGTTAAGGTAAGTGTAATCTCCAGAGATGTGAGAGGATGGAAGCCGGTGTCTTCTGGCATGAAGAGATCCTGCCCCAACTAGAGTCTCTGGCCTCTTCAAAGATCTACTTGGCAGAGTCTCATGGGATAAGGTCCTGGAAGAAGAGGGGCCCAAGAATGCTGCTTAATATTCATAGATGACATTCTCCAAGCTCAAGAGAGGTTTATCCCAAAGAATAGAAAACCAGGTAAAAATGCCAGGAGGATTGTGTGGACAAAAAAGAGTTCCTGGACAAACTCAAACACAAAAAGAAGACATATACTAAACACAAAAGGTGGAAGACAGGACAGGTAAACTGGAAGGAATACAGAAATGCTGTCCAAGCATCCATGGATGAAATCAAGAAAGCTAAAGAGCAAATATAATTAAATCTAGACAGGGATGTCAAAGACAACAAGAAGGGCTTCTCTATGTACATAAATGGCAAAAAGAACACTAAGGAAAATGTGAGACCATTGCTGAATGAGACATGGAACTTGATTACACAGAACAGGGGAAAGTCTGAGGCACCTTCTTTGCCTCAGTCTTTAGTAGCAAAACTGGCCTTCGGGAATCCCATGTCACAGAGGCCAGGTTGAATGGCTGGAGCAAGGAAGCTATAGCCTTGGTGGAGGAGGATCAGGTCAGGGAATACTTACCTAACTGGACATGCATAAGTCTATGGACCCTGGTACAGCTGACAAATGTCATTGCAAGGCCACTCTTGAGAATCTTTGATCAGCCATCACCATGGCTGGGAGAAGTATCCAAAGACTGAAGAAAAGCAAATGTCACTCCAATCTTCAATAAGGCTGAGAAGGAAGACCCACCCACTGGAACTACAGACCAGTCACCATCACCTCAGTGATAAGGTGATAAAAGCTAATCCTGGAAAGCATTTCCAGGCACATGAAGGAGAAGAAAATCATCAGGAGTAGTCAGCATGGATTCACCAAAGACAAGTCATGTTTGACCAACCTGATAAGCTTCCACAATGAAATGACCAGACTGGTGGGTGCGGGGAGAGCAGTGGGTACAATGGAACGGGTTGTCTAGAGAGTTTGTGGAGTCTCCCATTTTAGAGATACTCAAGAGCCACCTGGACGTGGTCTTGGGCAACCTCATTTAGTTGCCCCTGCTTTAGCAAGGAGGTTGATCAAGATGACCTCCAGAGGTCACTTCCAGCCTTAACCATTCTGTGTTTCTGTGATCTCACCTAGCTCTCTGTGTTTCCTAACAACATTTCAAGAAAGCTGGCTGAAGACTTGAAAATGACGTTATTGGAAATGTGATCCTGAATCTTAGACTTTGTATGGGTTATTTCATCCTGAAAAGCTGTTTTTTAAAAGTATTATTATTTTATACAAAAAAGTATACCAATTTTCAATGTTTTGTCATCAAGCCAACAAAAGGCAGAAAATGCTAATTTAGATTACATGTGCATTTTGATTAAAAAACAAACAATCAAACAACACAATTTTATATTTATTCTTGATTACTTTCAGTTGCAGGATCTCATTTCGTGGACTTCATTTTGCTAATTCATGTGCAGAATTCCTCCATTATTTCCAGACATATCTTCATTACTGTATGTGGTGGTTTTACTCTAGTGGGCAGCCGAGCTCCACCACAACCACTCTCTCACTCCCCCCCCTCCTCAAAGAGGAAGGGGGAGAAAATACAACACAAAGAGCTTGAGGTCTGAGATGAGAATGATTTAATTAAAGGGAAAGGGAATGGGGAGGAAAAGAAACAGAAGAAACAATAAGGCCACATGGAAGCACAGAGAGAAAGAAAAAAAGTTATTCTCTACTTCCCATCAACGAGCGATGTTCGGCCATGTCCTGGAAAGCAGGGCCTCAAAACGCATAGCGGTTGTTCAGGTCAGGACAGCCCCCTCCCCCATGACAGCCCCCCCTTTTTATTGCTGAGTATGACATCAGGTGCTACGGAATATCCCTTTGGTTGGTTCAGGTCAGCTGCCCTGGTGATGTCTCCTCCCCATCACTTGCCCACCCCCAGCTTGCTGGCTCTTGGGGGCTTGGAGGGAGTCCTGATGCTGTGCCAGCACTATGCAGCAATAGACACAACACTGGAGTGATACCAGTGCTGTTCCAGCTACGAGTGCAGAGCACAGCACTGTGTGGGCTGCTGCAGGGAAAGGTGACTCCATCCTAGACAGACCCAACACACTGTACCCCACAAAAAAAAAAAAAAAAAAAAAAGGTTTTGGTAAAGGATTGGAAAAAGAAAACAATGACCGGGAATAAGTAGCACATTTTATGCTATGATACCTCTAAAAAGAAAAACATATTCAGAACATGAGCATAAATATCCATAACTGATGCACAGAATTAGTCAAATTCTTAATCAGGTTAGCTGGATTAAAGACTTAGATTAGAAGAGATTGAATTAGGATACATCTAGAAGAGATTAAATTAGGACATATAGCATTAAACCAAATTGTGTGATATCATGAGTTAATAATTAATGTTTGAATAGATCTTTTTAATATTAGATATGTTGCCTTTAATTACATCAAGAACATATGACAGTGAATCAAAAAATATCAAGAGAAAATCTAAGAAACTAAATTTTAACAGGAAAGTAAGAACTGATATTGATTCATGTAGGCATTGTGCATGCTTAAGATATTCTGAAAGGAAAAAAAGAAATCGGAAAAGTCTGGATACATAATTTTGCATATTTTTTTTCCTCACTTAATATTTAACCATTAAAACATCCTCTATTTAACCAATCATAAAAATAAATAAATAAATAAATAAAAATAAAATAAAATAAATAAAATAAAAGTAAAATAAAATAAAATAAAATAAATAAAAAAGTAAGATTTGCCAGATGTTAGAAAAACTTTGTACCTGTGTAATACACACAGACTTGCAGAATCTTGGTTTTAGGAGTGCTTCATAGAATCACAGCAGTTTAAGTGAGGCAGTATTTTATTTTACAGCTTTTAGCAAGATTTCACACACACACAAAAAAGTTCAAATACTGGTATACAGGGAGCAGGAAATCAGGAGCCCCTCTTAACACACAAAACCAGACACCTAAGCATTGGGAGCGCTTAAAGATAACTAAACTGCAATGCCAACATAGGCAATGGTGTATAAGAAATAATGGTGGGACTGCCACGAATTTAAAGGCAAGGACTCCATTTCTCACATATGCCAAATTATAATAACTGTCTTTCATCTGTCCTGAACAAAAATGTGATGCAATTTACAGTTTACTAATCCCACTGATCATTTGTTTCATTTGCAATGATGAAAATGGATAGCTGTTTTTAAGGAAAAAGGACAATATTCCAACTCTGGAGAACATGACATTAAATCAACAATTGATATCAGTGGAACTTACTAAATAAAAAAAGGGCATGGAAAAGGAAATGATCTTTCCGTATTCACTTATTGCTTATTACTTATATATCCCTTCACATGTGCTGGAGCCTCTGAATGGGTTTAGCAGAGAGATTCTGGAAAGTGCAATATTATAAAAGTAATACAAATCCAAGTTTTAAAAGAGCTGTGCACCAAAGCTCCCATTCAGTTCTGGATGTTCTTATTTTGAGTGTTAGGCTGTCCTGGTTTTGGCTGGGATAGAGTTAATTTTCTTCATAAGGGCTGTTATGGAGCTGTGTTTTGGATTTAATAGGAAAATAATGCTGATAACACACTGATGTTTTAGTTTGTTGCAGAGCAGTGCTTGCACAGAGCCAAGGACTTTTCAGCTTCTCACGCTGCCCTGTCAGGGAGGAGGCTAGGGGTGCACAAGAAGCTGGAAAGGGTCAGAATGAGGACAGCTGACCCAAACTGGCCAAAGGGATGTCCCATACCGTATGGTGTCATGATCAACAATAAAGCTGGGGGGAGCTGGCAAAGGAGGCTACTGTTGTGCTTGGGGACTATCTGAGCATCTGTTGGCTGGTGGTGAGCAATTGCCTTGTGCATCACTTGTTTTGTGTATTCTTTTTGTTGTTGTTGTTGTTATTGTTGCTTTTTTTTCTTTTTTTTTTTTTCTTTTTCCACCTCCTTTTTCTTTCCTATTCAACTCTCTTTGTCTCAACCCACAAGTTTTATGACTACAGGGTGGGGGAATGAGCAAACAGCTGCATGGTGTTTAGCTGTCTGCTGGGTTAAACCACAATATAGGCTCTTGGGTTTTTATGTTTATTTTTACTTTGCCTTTTAAGCTGATTCCTAAATAATTTTACTTTGTTTGTTTGTATGTTTGTTTGTTTTTAAAGCCTGATGAGATAGAACAATCTGTAGAAAATCTGTAGAAAAAGCAGATTCAGGGCACTACCATCTGTAGATGAGGATATTGGCTAAGATATGTACATTTCAACAAGTAGACTGATGTAAGAAAAAAAGAGGTTACAGTTATTTTTGAAAAACGTGTCTAATAGGGACCATATCATCCACAAATTCAACTTTTCTGTAGGACTGAAAACAAGACAAAACAAAACAAAAATAATCAACCATTGTAATGTTTAACTTCAAGTCACAACTCTAAAAAAAAAAAGAGTTAACTTCTTAAAAAAAAAAAAAAAAAGAAAGAGAAAGAAAAATAAAAATTAAAAGGAGCAGGAGCAGCCAAAAGTGTAAAAATCTGATGATAGTATGAGTAGTCTTTCAAGACCAGAGAGTAAATGTATGATACTCATCAAAAAAATCTTCAAGAGGACTGAGAAAACAAAGATTTACTAAAGCTTTACTCTGATTAACTGTTAAATTAAAGGAGATGTTAGAAGTTAAAAAAAAAAAAAAATCTGTCAAAAAAAAGGAAAACATGTCCAGATGTATAAATGAAAAAAATATATATAAATAAATAAAAAGAATAAATTTTGGCAAGACAAATGTAAATCCATCATGAAACTATGGGTCTTTTTTTTAGAACAACTCATTAAAGCCAAAATAACTAATGATGAACTTTTTTTTCAAAGACATCAGAAGCAGAACATATTCAAAATGCTACAAATAGATTAAAAAGAGATATTTCCAACTTGACAGAGAGAAAATAAGAAAGGCTATTTAAAATCATAATATTGTAGAGAATTAAACATATAATATTTGTGAATAAGAGATGATTATTTTGATTATTTCTCAATAAAAATCTTGGGAACATCAAATAAAAATGAAATATTCTCACAATTCAAAGTAATATATTAAAGATGACAGATATGAAAAAGGTGTTAACACAAAAACTAATACATGGAAAAGCCTAACAGAAGTTGTTAAATACAAAATAGTGATAAAATTTGGTTCATCTCATGGACTGATCAGCCATTTACCCTCTGATGATGGTAAACAGCACTGTATGCATATTTATGCATGTGTCACTAAGTACAGGATACAGGTACAGGATCTAGAGTATGGGTTTAGATGAATGAAGAGTTCATCTGATTTAGGAAAACCACAGAATCTTTTCACAGATTTTAATCTTCGGTTTTTTAAACCATCTACCACCTTAACAGAACCTTTATTATACATAATAATTTGACCTAGACATCAACAGATGCAACAGATTAACTGAACAAACTGTAGTTTATTGCTTCTTTTTGACATTAACTAATATTGTTTATCTGAACATGAATAAATATCATATATTCCTACAAATATTTAAATCTCATAGTTTCATCCAGGGTTCCTTTTATAGTCAATGGAGTAGTTAAGTACCTGCTGATGTAAATTCCAATCCAAAAAGGGGTTCTTAAGTCAGATGAATCACCCTCTACATCTTTTAAATTTTCTTTCCAAATTCTTCTTTCTCTTTTCACAAGGAGACCGCAGAGTCGTAGCTAGGCTACTAGACTATAAGCTATTAGAGGTGTATCAAGAAGGATTACAGAGCCCTGGGAGCAGCAGTAAAGGACACATCAATGCAGATAGTTTTTTCATTAATCCTCCCAGTCAAATGGAAGCGGTTTGAAAAGGCCATTTTAATCTGGCACAACAAGAGATTGTTCAAGGACTGGTGCCACAGACAGGAGTTTGGCTACTCTCTTTGATAAACCTGGTCTGCTGGGAGCAGATGGGGTCCACTTCTCAGAGAATGGGAAGAACATTTTGGTCAAAGGCTTGCTAAGCTGGTGAAGAGGGTTTTAAGCTAGAATTGTTGGGCGAGGGGAACCTCAGTCCATCCCACTCCTCTCAGTTTGATGACAGTGTCAGTGATAGATGCCCAGAGCCTGGAGAAATATAATGGGTCAGTAGGAGAGCACCTGATGAGCAGCACAAAGGAATTCAAACACCATCAGCTTCATTAGGGGCCCAACTTAAATGTCTCTATGCTAAATCTTGTAGCGTGGGGAATAAATGAGGAGTTAGAGATGTATGCATGCCTGCAGGGCCATGACCTCATTGGCATTATGGAGATGTGATGGGATGGCTCCTATGTCTGGAGTGTTGGAGCATAAGGATACAGGCTCCTTAGGAAGGACAGGCAGGGGAGGCGAGGAGGGGTGTTGCCTTCTATGTCAATGATAAGCTGGAGTGCATGGAGCTTGGCCTGGGGATGGATGAGGAGCTGACCAAGAGTTTATGGATCAGGATTAAAGGGAGGAGAGGGACAGATAACGTTATAGTGGGGGTCTGCTACAGGCCACCTGACCAGGAAGACTGAGTGGATGAGACCCCGTATAAACAGATAGGAGCAGGTTCATGTTTGGCCCGGTCCTCATGGTGGCCTCAGGGTGGTCCTTCAACCACCCTGATATCTTCTGGAGGGACAGCACAGCAGGGCATAGGGAATCCAGGAGATTCCTGGAATGAGCTGATGATAACTTTTTCTCCAAATGATAGAGGAGCCAATGAGAAGAGGTGCTGTGTTGAACCTCATTCTCACCAACAAGGAGGTGCTGGTGGGGAATGTGAAGGTGAAAGGCAGCCTTGACTGCAGTGGCCGTGAAATGGTGGATTTTAGGATCCTGAGGGCAGTGAGGAGGGCACACAAAAGGCTCATTATCCTGGACTTCAGGAAAACAGATTTTGCCCTCTTCAGTGATCTGCTTGGTAGAGTACCATGGGAGAAAGCCCTGTAGGGAAGAGGCACCAAAGAAAGCTTATTAATATTCAAGGATCACCCCCTCCAAGCTCAAGAGCAATGCATCCCAACAAAGAGGAAGTCAGGCAAAAATGGATTTCCTTCTAGCCACACATACCAAGTCTCAGAAGGCAAAGGCAAAGGGACTGGGAGAATGAAGAACTGTAGGAGAAGATCAGATTTGAGACCATCTAAGGAACCTGAAGGTACACAAGTCCACGGGACATGATAAGATATAGGGTCATAAAGGAGCTGGCAGATGTAGCTGTTAAACCACTCTTTTTCATATTTAAGTAGTGGTGGTCTTGTGAAGTTCCCAGTAATTGGAAAAAGGGATACATACACACACACGGACACACACCACTCAAAAAGGAAAAAAAGGAAGACCTGGCGAACAATGGGCCAGTCAGTCTTACCTCTGTGCCCATGAAGATCATGGAGCAGATCCTCCCAGAATCTATGTTAAGGTACAAGGAAAATAAGGAGGTGATTAGTGACAGCCATCATGGCCTCACTGGTGGCAAACTGTGTCTGACAAATCTGGTGGCCTTCTTCAACAGGGTTACAGCATAGGTAGATAGGGGAACTGACATCATTTAACTGGACTTGTGTAAAGCATTTGAGGCAGCAACTGTCTCCACCAGTGATATTCTTATCTCTAAATTGGAGAGACATGGATTTGACAGATGGACCACTCAGTGGGTAAGGAATTGGCTGGATAGTTACACTCAAACAGTTGCAATCAATGACTCAATGTCCAGGTGGAGACTAGTAACAAGTGGTGTTCCTCATGGGTCAGTACAGGGACAAGTGCTGTTTAACATCTTTGCTGGCGACATAAGCAGTGGGATTGAGTTCACCCTCAGCAAGTCTGATGATGACAACAAGCAGTGTGGTGTGGACGACACGCTGGAGGGAAGGGATGCCATCCAGAGGGACCTGGGAAGGCTTGAGAGGTGGGCCTGTGTGAACCTTATGAGGTTACACAAGACCAAGTGCAAGGTCCTGCATCTGGGTCGGGGTAATCCCAAGCACAAATACAGGCTGGGTGGTGAATGGATTGAGAACAGTTCAGAGGAGAATGACCTGGAGAAGTTGGTTGATGAGAAGCTCAACACGAGCCGGCAATGTGCAGCAATGTGCAGTATTCAGAAACAACTGTATCCCAGGCTGCATCAAATGAAGTATAATCAGCAGGTCAAGACAGGTGATTGTCCCCCTCTACTCTGCCCTTTTGAGGCCCCACTTGGAGTATTACATCCAGGTCTGGGGCCCCCAGCACAAGAAAGATGTGAACCTGTTACAGAGGGCCATGAAGATGATCAAAGGGCTGGAACACCTCTCCTATGAAGACAGACTGAGAGAGCTGGGAATGTTCAGCCTGAAGAGAAGGCTCCAGGGAGACCTTCTTCCAGTACCTAAAGGGGGCCTACAGGAAAGCAGGAGAGGGACTCATTGTGAGGGAGTGCAGTGATAGGACAAGGTGTAGTGGCTTTAAACTAAAATAAGATAGATTTAGATGAGATATTCGGAATAAATTATTTACTTGGAAGGTGATGATGCACTAGTACGGATTTCCCAAAGAAGTGGTTGGTTCCCTATCCTTGTAAGTATCCAAGGCCAGGCTGGATGGGTCTTTGAGCAGCCTGGTGTAGTAGAAGGTGTCCCTGCAGGGAGGTTGGAACTTTATGATCTTCAAGGTTCCTCCCAACCCAAACCATTCTATGATTGTATAATTTTACCATTAGACTCCTAAGTTAAGGTAGGTAAACCTCTGTGAATATCTGTCACAATTAAAGGCAGCAAGTGTACCAGTGCATTGATCATTGCATTTAGATTCTTATAAGGAAGGAAACTATACAACTGAATACTGCCAAAATTGCCAGATGCATGATAAATCCAGTAACACTTGAAAATTCTCTCTGAGTTGTTACTTAGCATTATTAACATAACAAAAATGAAAACAAAAATATTTTTTTCTTGAATATTTTCCCTTTTACTGTAGTACAAGTTCCCAAATATTCTCTAGACAGGTCAGCTGAATTTTACCACATTGTCTCACTGAAACCACAGGGGACCTTTCCTAGACTTGTAATTACTCTATGTGTCTACCTCTACTAGAATCAAACTTCTTTACTTACCATCAAAAAAGCTCGGAGATAACCTCTGCACTACAAGTAAAAACTTGTTTGTCTCACCATCCCTTAAAACTTTGTAGTAGTTCATCACTTTTCTGATAATCTTTATTCATTAGTTAAAGGAATTGAAGGTGTTGTTAGCTGACATCACACCATGGGTTCCATAACTGAATGAGAAAATATTTGCTCTGCAAGTAAAACATTGGGAAGGACTCACTGGATTCAACATTATTAACATGAAAGACAAGAGACTTAAAGGTTACTTTTCTTTCTTAATCTAGCTACCCAATACCTGGCCTTCCTCTGATGCACTCTGCACACTGTTTTAACAACTAACCTCTAATTTATATGGACTTTATTAGAGAAAGATAATTTTCACTCTTTTGGTTCTGAATGTCTCTTCACACTGTGTGAATAATGAGAAATAGTTTGATTCCATCTTGTTAACAAAACAGACTTGGTTATAGTCCAATTGTAGCCCAGGTTATAGCCCAGGTTGCAGCTTAAACTGCAACCTTGATGTCTGAACTTTTCCAAATGCTGTGAAAATACATTTAGACTCAGATTTTAAGATCATCTCATTTTGATACAAAGTTTTTCTGTTTTGTTTTAATGTAAAGAACAATCTTTAAAATTTCAGGTTAGATATCTAACCTGAAACATTGAGGCTGCTTTGTTGACAAGTCCTGGTCCATAATGCAACCTACTTAGAGGAAACGGAGATTCTTAATCACAAGATATATTTCTAATAACCTTAGATACTGAAATTATCAAAAAGACATTAAAACCAAAATTTTACACCTTTTTCCTCATCCATATATAGGGTGCTTTTTATGTCTTTAAAGACAATGAATAATCAGTAACAATAGAGCAGTATTGTCTTCTTCCTAAAGATGGTTGTTATTCTGTGTATTCATGTGTACTTGTGGCAGAGATTTTCTTTCCTTATTCACATAGAGATTAGAAGGTATTTTTAATTAAAATGATTACTGTTGTGGTTACATTATTGAGTAATATTTTGGGATAAATATGTTCAGTGTTACAAGTGTAATTCTACTTTTCATCTTAATGCTAAATAATATTTATATAGTTCAACCTTAAACTGTGTAAAATTGGACCTGATCCCAACTGCTAGAAGGTGTTGTTTTTAAAACAAGGCTAAGCAAGCACAGAAGTTTATATGAAGATACAGATTTGATTAGCATTCAGACAAAACAAGTTCAGCCAGGTTGGCTCGTGCAGTTTTTCCAGTCTGACTCCAGTGACTTTCTACTGCATTGACCTTTAAACAGGGACTGTATTTTGTTACATCCTATATTGCTTTTGAAAGAAAGAAATAGGGTGATATGATACAGTGTGCGTCATAATGGTTGTTATCATAAATTCAGCAATTTCTTACAGACTTTTGCATTGGAGCCAATTTATTAACCATCATAACAGAGCTTATTAGAAATTAAAAAGAAATGTTAACAAACAAAAACAAACTATGACAGTCTGTCTTTTTTAACACCTGTCCCTAGGAATATTCAAAATACTCATCAGTTTAGCATCTCCCTTCTTGAAAGACACCAAGCTGAAGCAGTGATGCAAGAATCATGTATAAAACTCTATTGGATCAAAGCTAATGCAGTGAGTATTAGTATGGCATTTTCATAGTAGTCTGAAATCTCTACTTCAACCATGAGAAACTAGGCTTCATGCAGAATATCATAGATTCCACTATTAATATGATAATATATAGAAAAATTTCAAACCTAGAAAACCATGTAAACACAATAAAGGTAACTAAATGTATGCTGAAACAAACAAACAAAACAAAAGACAACAACAACAACAACCAAAAACAAACAAACAAAAAACCAAACATGCCATTAACAATGTGCTGCCCAAAAATAATGAAGACATTCCCACTGGAATGCACAACTGGAAAAAAAAATCAAAACCAAGAACCTTAAGTTGCCTGTCAGTGGTGCAAAAAGCCATCTGTGCCAGTTTTTCATCTGTTTGAGATTAAACACTGTCCGAAGCTAATCCTACCAAATATTGTAATGGAGCACTAGACAGGATGCACTATCTTAATGTTTCAGATTGGATGGGGCTTTAAGCACCCTGGTCTAATGAAAGATGTCTCTGCTGGGGGGATTGGAGTAAGTGGTCTTTAAAGGTCCCTTCCAACCCAAAGCATTCTATGATTCTATAAAAGAACCTCTTCCGGGAAAAAGACAAACAGATGTAAAATAATAACTCTTTTTTTTTTTTTTTTCCTAATCACAGTCCAAGGGAAAACTAAGAAGATTTATGCCATTGTACTCTTTGATAAAGAGCCAGAATGAAAGTCAAATTCCAATGTTATTACTAAAAGGGTCTCACCCAGAGGTAAAAAGACAAAGAAAAGATGTGTCCAGGATATTTTATTTCATGCCTCAACTACTGCCTATTCCTTCCACCCGGTCTTTCAAAAGTCATGTCATTGTTTTTATCTTACCATTTATTTTGTTTATCTGTTGAATTCTGTTTAATTATATTGCAGGAGGTCTAGAAGCCCCAAGAAATGATCAGAACTGCACCATGTCATTGCTACAGAAATACAAACCAGGGACTTCAGTGGGTTTTATCTATCTAACTTAGGCACCTAAGATTTAAATGTGTTCATCTGATCTGGTTACCTGTCACTTGTCCCATAATCAGAAGGAGGAAACTATTCCAAGACATGATTCTCATCATATATCTAAGCTGTTTTCAATGTTTACTTAAGAATGGGATATTTATTGCCTAAACATACTTATTTGACTTATTGACTACAAATCAGAGTACATCTCTATATCACAGAATCACAGAATCGTTGAGGTTGGAAGGGATCTCCCATCCAACCCCATGCTCGAGCAGGGACACCTAATCTGAATTGTTCCTTGAGAGCAAATCATGAATATCAATTACAAATAATTAAATAATAATAATCCATCATAAGCTCTAGATCATTAGATCTATGGTTCAATAACTAAAAGCCTCATTCTGGCCCAGAACTGTATAGCATAAGATAACACTATTACCAACATCCTGTATACAGCCTGTATGGCTCCGTGTGGGCAAGAAACAAATTTAGATCAATACCTACAATTGGCATCAATATCCCAATTCCTGTCAAGACTGCAGCAATAAGAATCCTATTGTGTAGAGCATTGAAAATATGCTTTCCAAATGCACTATTGACAAAAGAGTGGGACATAATAAGAAATTAAATGAAGCTGAATAAATACTTGCATTGAATGTTAGACATCAAAAATGCATTAGTTGAAAACACTAAGCAAAAGAAACAACAACAAAAAAAAACAACAAACACACAGGCATCGCCAGTGTGAAAACAGTGGGTTTTATAATTATTATTATTATCATTATTTTGTTTGTTTGTTTGTTTGTGACACCCAGTGTGTCATCATTAGAATCTAATTTTTGCATGGATGTTTTGTTTGTTTAGAAAAACAACAAACTCATCATACCCATTATGACTGGAATTTTCTAAATCTTGTGTGCTCCAGTCCTAGCTGTTTTAATCAAGAAATAAGTGCAGGCTCTGTAGAGAAAAGTAGGGATAATAAAAGAAAGGTCAGGGACTTTGGGAGATTGAAAGGAGAGATAGATGTGCTAAGAACAGAATAACATCAGAAAGTTAATATTTCCCCTAGAACAATGTGTGGACATCAGCTACCATTTGAATGTCATGGTTATCCAGCAACATATTCTGAGGATTCTGGTTATTTTGATTATTCATATAAAATTGATTTTAAATAATTTCCCGAGTTACATATGCTGAGATAAATACCTATACTTACTGTGGAAATGGAAATTAAGATAAAGAAGCAAATTTCTATAAAGGTTTGAGCAACTGGAAACTATAGTCATTAATTGAACTTCTTTCCTCTGTGTTTCCCTGTTCAAAGTTTTCTTATGATCATCATTATTTAATTTTCTTGTTGTGCAGTGCTAAAGGGCATCAATTCACAACACGTGTAACTGTAAATATCAGCTGCTGTATGTTTTAAGATACCTTTGAATCTAAAAGTTTTCCCACATCATAATGAGAAACAACAAGTGTGTGAAATGTTATAAGAATGGAAAAAAAAAAGAGTTGTAACAGCGGTGGGTATATTACCACCCTGAGGTTATCATATATTCATTTTAATGTCCACTTCTAACACTAGGATTTTTTTTTACCTTGATTTCTTCTATATGGGAATGTTCTATATTTAAAAACCAAAAGAGAGACAAAAACAATATACAGACAGATGGTAAAGAGCTGAAGACTTCATATTAGAGGCCTGATTCATTTGTGCAGTTCCAACCCATGCTTCAGGGTCCCAGCAAGAGCAGTAACCACAATTGACCTTGTGAGAGTAAAAGTATTTAAACTGCAATCCTTTGCCAGGCAGGTGTGCATCTATGGGGTAGCTATACAAACCGTGACTCAAAACTCACAGATTGGTGGTTGTATTAGGATCATTTAATAAGATTGCTTCAGATCCTGGTTTCTCCTTTGTAGGATTGCGTCTGTTGGACAAAAACAGTTGATTTTTTTTCATGACTTTTCTCTGCATTAGTGTGTTACCTTAGTTTATCCATAGTATAAACACACACCCTCGCTCCCTAATCATTTTCCCCATCAGTCAGAAAAAAGGAAACACTGTGACAGAGCCTGTGCCTCTGTGAGCTGGGCCAGCACAGTGGATTAGGAGATGCTTATTTAAAATCTAATGTTTGTATAAAAATGCCCTTAACTAGATAGAGGAAGACACTGGAGACTAGAACTGGAAGAACTTCTAAATTAAATAAAGCTTCTGGGTTTAGAGAGTGAAAATCAACAGCTTGGTGAAAGAACAGTCCCCAAACAAGAAATTCTGTGCTTTACTGCATCTCTTATTTCCCACTTGTTGCTCCTAAGTCATTCTCCTTTTTACTACTTACATAATTCTTTAAATGGTAAATATATTTTTTCATTCCCAAAGTTCTTCTCATATACAATGACGTGCATGCTCCTTATATTTTCATGATTTACACTGATGATGAGATTGATCTCATCCACCTTGGGAATTTATAGTTTAATTGCCTAAGTCATAGAGTCATAGAACCATAGAACAGCTTGGGTTGGAAGGGACCTTAAATATCATCTAGTTCCAATCCCCCTGCCATGGCTGGGGATGCCACCCGCTAGATCAGGTTGCTCAGGGCCTCGTCCAACCTAATCTTGAACAGCTCCAAGGATGGGGTATCCACAGCTTCTCCAGGAAACCTGTTCCAGTGCCTCAGAGCCCTCTCAGTGAAGAATTCCTCCTAACATCTGATCTAAATCTCCCCTCATTTAGTTTGAAGCCATTCTCCCTTGTCCTGCCATTTTCTGCCAAAGCAAAATGTTGCTCTCCATCTTTATTATACGCCCGCTTTAAGCATTGAAAAGCTGCAAGAAGGTTGCCCTGAGCCTTCTCTTCTTCAGGCTGAACATCCCCAACTTTCTCAGCCTTTCTTCATAGGAGAGGTACTCCAGCCCCCTGATCATCTTCACGGCCCACCTCCGGACCCACTGTAACAGGTCCACATCTTTCTTGTGCTGGGGGCCCCGGACCTGGATGCAATACTCCAAGTGGGGCACCACAAGGACAGAGTAGAGGGGGACAATCACCTCCGTTGACCTGCTGGCCACTCCTTTGTTGATGCAGCCCAGGATGTAGTTGGCCTTCTGGGTTGCAAGCAGGCACTGCCGGCTCCTGTCAAGCCTTTTGTCCACCAGAACTCCAAGTCCTTCTCAGCAGGGCTGCTCTCAATGAGTTCTTCTCCCAGTCTGTACTCATGTCTGGGATTGCCCCAACGCAGGTGTAGCACCTTGCACTTGGCCTTGTTGAACCTCATTAGGTTCACGTGGACCCAATTCGCAAGCTTGTCCAGGTCCCTTTGGATGGCATCCCTTCGTTCTGTTGTATCAAATGTGCCACTCAGTTTAGCGTCATCTGAAAATTTGCTGAGGCTGCACTAAATCCCACTGTCTATGTTGTTGATAAAGATATTGAACAGTACCAGTCCCAGGACAGACTCCTGAGGGACACCACTTTTCAAAGTCCTCCACCTGGACGTAGAGGCATTGACTGCCACTCTCTGGGTGTGACCTTCAAGCCAATTCCTTACCCACCAAATGGTCCACCCATCAAAACCATATTTCTCCAATTAGGAGATCAGGATGCCATGTGGGACTGTGTCAAAGGCCTTGCAGAAATCCAGGTAGATGCCAACTGTTGGTCTTCTCTTGCCAATTGATGCAGTCGCTCCATCACAGGAGGCCACTAGATCAGTCAGGCATGATTTGCCATTGGTGAAGCTGTGCTAGCTGTCTTGGATCACCTCCTTGTCTTGCATGTGTTTTGGCATTACTTCCAGAAGGATCTGTTCCATGATCTTTAAGGACGGTAAGCACAGAAAGACTGGCTCCCCACAGGGCATGCATCCGGGAGGCTCTCCCTGAGTCTGGAACCCTCATGGGGCTCCTTGCAGCCATGTCAGGGCTAGGGAGACACCCAGTTTGGAGAAGGCCATGGGCAGGGGTCCTGCCTGTGGCAGGGCGAGGTACACAGGACCTCCCCATGTGCACCAGGATGAAGGATGAAGGAGGCAACAGAGTTTTGGGAGCGAGGAGTGGTTAGGGAGAGATGGCCCCCGTGCTGGGGGTGGTCAGGACCCCAGGTGAGGGTGAGTGGTCCCTTAGAGAGGGAGGGTCAGGGCTGGAGGAGCAGGGCTGGGGACCAAGGGGCCTCGGAGCTCCTCCATATGCTCCCTGTTCCCAGGGCTCCTGCCTCTTAGTGCTGCTGGCAGAACCGAGTAGGGGCCCTGCATGCCCAGCCGTAGTTGGGCTGCCCTAAATCTCCACTAGTCTCAGCTAGTCAGCATATGGTCCACTGAGTAAAAGGAAAGCCAGAGTCACTAACTTAGACCAGTACTACACATATTCCTAACAATGACCATGTCCAATCCCAAGGAATCTATTAGCAAACTTATTTATTGAGGCCAAGTGGCACAATAGGTTTCATTTTACACTGCTCAAACTGACTCATCTGAAGCAGCTTGTCTCCATCCACAAAACATTGTGCTCGGTAATGAGTGACCCTTATCCTTGTGTGTTTCTCCTGTGAACCTAAAACATTATCTGTCTCTTTTGTTTTATCTATTTCAGAAAGTTTGAAACAATATGAAACCTGTGTTGCAGGTTACCACGTGATGTGTTTATAACACAAAACTCAGGCTCCATTTCATACCTTGAGGCCTGGAAGAAGGGTGTAAGGTAGTGTTTCAGGAATAGCTGTGGAACTCCACATGGCAAAGAGAGCCAAGCCTGGCTCAGTCTTGTCTTGCCTATCTTTCGGGATCAATCCCATCAAAAACTATCTCTAAAAGTATTCCAGTTTTAGTTTGGAAAGAACTAGATGGTGAACAAAAAACATATTCAGAAGTGAACTAAAGTAAATATCCAGGGAACTGAGACCCAAGAGTGAACTATGAAGATCAGTTATTTGATTGTGTAAATCTATCTTGAGAAAATATTCTTTAGGTGTTTCAGGTGAGGTGACATGGATCCCAGCTCTGACCTGACACAAGGGTGAAAAAATATAAACTTCATTTTGTCTAGAATAATCTTTTACATAGAAGCACAAATAAAGGAGTTTCAACTTTGTTTAATGCTGTTAGTTTTGGGGGTTGATTCGACCTTTATCATGGCAATGCACTTTTATACATTGTGGAAAACATCAGAAGGATACAAATATTCTGAAGAGAAACATCTTCTGAAAAACTTAAAAATAATTTGAGGCAGCATTTCAGGGGTTGTAAAAATATATAGCACTGGATACTCTTCAAATACGGACCAAACTTATCAGATATTTCCAAACAATTTCCTGTCTTATTTTTCATGCCATTCTCTGTCCTGAAAGCCACCCCCCCCCAAAACAAACAAACAAACAAACAAACAAACAAACAAACAAACAAACAAACAAAAAAAAAACAAACAAAAAAGCTATAACTTCTAAGGTAACATTGAAAAAGCATAGAATCTGGGATATTTAGTGCTTTCAAAAATGAAAATATTAAGTAGTTTGAGTGTTTTTAAAATTTTATCAATAGTCTTTGACCCAGAGATCACACACAAAAAACTAAACATTAAAAATCTATAGAAACTACTTCTCTAAAAACCACACCAACATTATTAACTTTTTTTTTTTTCATTTGTACTCGGTCTTTGCTATGTCTTATCCAGGCATGTGGAAAGATAGTCCCTCTACATAGAGGAAAATGTTGGACTCTTTCTTAACATCCTGAGCAGCTATTTCATCACTATTTGAATGGTCATTATTTATTTTCTGGTGCCCTACTTCTGACAAATTTCTGCTTCATGAGATTCTCTGGGGTATAGATTTATAGGTTTTACTCACTTGAAAATAATTTTCTTTTACTGAATGAGACTGTGGTTTCTATATTTTTCTAAATATTTTCTCTTGAAAGAGGTATCTCACATGGCTGGCACATAAATGTGAATCATTTAGTAACTAATGTATCATAGTAATAATAATAATAACAGTAAATGATGAGAAATGGTAGTAGAAGAATCCAGTATCTTGAAGCCAACCAAACTGCATAAAGACCTGAGTAAACTGGTTTGAGCTCACTGAAGCTGAAGTTGTTTTGAGCAGAAGATTGGACTAAACGACTTCCTTAGCTCCCTTTGTATATGAACTATCCTATGATTTTATGTACCTAAACTGTTTCTTATCATCCATTTGTCTCCTCCAAACATAAAAAATATCAGGAAAATATCATTTCTGTTTAAAAATATATATACAAATGTGGAAAGAAGATATGTATATATACAAATATACAGATAATGTCCTATTCCTATACAGATAAAACTTATTACTAAAGGTTTCTGAAATAAAATTTTATCTTTTTCAGAGTTCGTCAGTGTTCCTCACTTACTGGTAGAATGGTAGAATAAGATTTTTGGTGTGTAAGGAGAATAGTATTTCAGAAACCCTTTCTGTTTCTAGTCCCATGAAAATATATTCACTATGTTTAGTAGGGAAAATAAAAATGAAGCTTACTCAAGAGTTTATTTTAGGATATCAGAGAATGCATTAATCAGAAACTATTTTCATATACCCCTCTCAGGAATGGTCTTAATCTATGATTGTTGTCGATGCTTTTTCAAGGGGTTCAGTTCTTCTAGGTCAGGTATTTTTCACATAGTAACAAAGGCTGAGAGTTGTACTTTTAGTTTGGAGTCATATTCTTACTGTGAAATCAGTAAAAACAGATTATGAGTATTCATTCAAATTCTTTCCTTTTTTTTCCTTTTTTTTTTTTTTTCATTTCTGTCACAGTATGGTTTTGACATGGGAGTATCATTTAGTATGCTATTTAGTATAGCACTAAATCATATTTTGTGCACATTTTCCATTTTCTGGTAGCATTGAAGAGAACAATTTTATGTTTCAAATATAAAATCAATCTTAATGTTAAAGTTTAGCTATATGGGCTTTTTTAATATTTGAGAGCAATCATGCTCTCTGAGGAACCTGTGTACAAACTCAGATCTGAAAGAAAATGGTGGTGTTTTTACAGTATGTGAACACAACCATCTGATTTATAGTTCAATCTGTTAATGCGCTCTGTTATTAGGCCACCTGGCAGTTTTATGCATTGTGAATTTAAAGAGGAGCTCAATGTAACATAAGCTTTACAAGCTGGGGAAATATTATTGAAATGAAACATGAATGAGAACCATTTAAACAATAAAATAATGTGTGTAGACTATATATTTTTCATTTTAGTAAATGCACAGCCTAGGTTTTATTTGCTGAAGTTCAATGAGGTTCTTAGAGATTCCAACGAGGAGACTTTAGTTTCTTTTTATAATACAGGCAATCCTACAGGTTTTGATGTTCACATTAGTAAAATCAAAACCATATCTCTCTATCCCATTAGGGATTTGCAGTTTGGAGAATGATTTAAGGTAATGTTTAATTATTATATATGTTGAAGTACATTAATCAACCAGCGATATCTACATTTATAACTCTGTACCAGAAATTGATAGACACAGGTTTACCAATACATACTCTAAAAGGTCATGAGCTAAACCGTAAAGAAAACCAAGATTATGTTAATAACCAGTTAGTTAAAAGTACGTGTGCATGTGTAAGTATATTTACATTTATAAACAATGTACATACACACACACACAATTTAATTCTATCTCTTTTTTTTGTTTTGGGTCTTTATAGTTCTTGATTTCAAGCTTTCCTTTCAATTGTGATGCTAGAAACTTCCTTTTACTGTTTAAAATGAAATCTGAGCATATACAGATGAACTCAGGGCTGGGGTTTTAAGTACAAGAAGAGTTGGCAGAGCTGCAGATATAAAATAAGCATTCAATTATGCTATAGAATAATAGGGTAGCCCCTCCTCACCTGGCACATAACCCTGAAGGCACCTATGTTTTCCTAGATGCTTATGGGCATGTATACATTCTCTCTGTCTTTCGATTAAACATTTGTTAATTTGTCCAATACCCACAGGAGACCATCTTCATCAGTGTTAAGCATTACAATGAAACCTTGTCTATCATTTGTTATTTTTTCAACAATGCTAAAATAAAGTTAGATTTCTCATTCAGTGGAAGTAGACAAATTACGGTGCCAGGGTGGGACTAACTGGGAACAGGTAGAAAAGCTGCTGTGTCTTCTTAGTGTTTTACTGGTTGTGAACTGGGAATGTTTGTTTGAACTGTAAAAAACTGTATCAAAAACAGGGGTCCAAAGGAATCTGTTCTTCTGAGTCACAGTTCTTTCCCCATGGCTGTGCAGATAAGCACCTCTGTTTACTGAAAGCAAGATGTGAAGTGCTTTATTCAGGAAATTTTGCAAGTATGTTTATTAATATAAATTTCTTAGCACCTACAAATGTGCTCCAAAAGGCACAGGGTAGAGAGAAGTGATTCAGTAGGGAATTAGTGCACTGTTAAAACACCTGTGTTTATCTCCCTGCAACCTTGGTATTTAAACCATATCCAAGGTTTGGTAACTAATCCTGATGTATAGATCCCCAAATTCTTGCCCATGTGACAGCTTATTCTGGAAGGACCCAAAGATTTGGTGAGAACAAAATCTTCCTATTGGAGGGCAAGGCAGGGTTCTCCAAACAGGGTATCATTAGTCCAGTCTCCGTGCTGTATTGATGAGTCTTTATTGCTTCTAGCCCTGAAGGAGAGCTGGGGTGTCAGCAGTCCATGAACAGGTTTTCTGTATGACATACACCTTTCCCATTCTGCCTAAATTTCTTCTGCTGACCATACACATAACTACCCTCATGCGGAAGTCACTGAGCTCTCTGTCATGGTGAGAAAACCCGCAGACCTGCTCACTTTGCTGACCAATCCAGACTTATTTTATAGGACTAGGTCTAGTGCAAATCCCTATCAGAGGGAGGTAATGACATTCGAACCCAAGCTTGGATTGTATTCCACTGTATGTGCAGAATGGGAAGTGAATCCAAATCTTTGATTTCCCAGGTTGGCATGCATTGTTCTAGGTATCACTTACCAAAGTTGTTCTACTTGTACCGAACATTTACATATCCACTGTCCCAGACAGTAGTTCATGCTCTCATCCGAAAGATCCAATTCCTTATTTGAAATAAGATAGAGGAAGCCTAGATTCCAAGTCACTCACATCTTTGATGAATTCTCTTATCACTGAACTGTAAGGTGTTAGGCAAGGATACTATTAATATATATATATATATATATTTATTATAAAATGGGGAGAGGCAGACTTCACCATGTGAGAGCTCAGCCCATCTACAAAAGGAATCATTTTTGGCAGTACCTACAGCATTTCCACCAACTACAGATGAAGTATGGGATTACTGAATATGATACAGAGAGCAAACAAAAAGTAAAAGTTTTACTTCTGCAAGTCCTTAGGAGAGGTCAAAATTATAGTTTATACCATGACCAAGGAGCAAAGCTGAAAGGCCGTCTCTCTTCTTGCATTTCTCTTTTTTTCTAGTGCAAGTATTTGCTCAACTGCAGCTGTTCTAAACTGCTCATAGACCATAAGGGTGAGATCCAGTGCATGAGAATTAGGCATTTCTAGCTAAATTTCAGACATCCAACATGGAATTTAGCTACAGACAGTGTACATTTCAATTTATCTGTCTAAATGTAGGTGTCTTTATTTGAGGCATTTGTCCGAATTCTTCTTGTAGGCAATGAAGTACTACTCAAAAGGCCTAGAACTCCCCTTAAAATGGCTCTACTTTGTTGCCAAAACAGAAATGTCTAGTATTATTTAAAATTACTTAACTTCTTTGTGCAGTGTCTAACTGACACTCCAGGAGAGTATATGTTTTCTATACATTCTGTGCCTTATCTGACAGTACATATGTCCATCTCAGATACTCTGAGGCATCTCAGATAATACTAGACACTTCTGTTTGGCCAAACAAATTGACCCTTTACTTTTGACCACTTTCTAGATTTCATCAACTGCTTTGACAGACACTTTGCTTACACATAACCAACTATCTTTGCACACCTAAATGTAGGTGTACAGTCTGGAGCTAAATGTCACCTTCAGTGAAACAGTTCTACATAGGTAAATATGTGTAAAATATACTCTTTTAGAAGCAATACTGATTCATCACCTCTGCTCACAATCTGTCTAAAGCTCTTTGAAGAGCAATACTACACTATATGGTTGCTAAAAGCCAGTGGTGGAAAAAGAAGTTCTTAATAGAGAAATTTCACTTGAGTGCCAGCTGAATCCAAAGTGTCAGTACATGGAATCAAACACAGTTAGACCTTACTGTGGGAGAGGTATTCTGAAGCTGTCGTATTTCTTTATGCTCCACAGTTATTTTGGGTTTAGGACAACCACTAAAATGTCAAGGTTTAATCTCTTTCGCTAGTGTATTCTAATTAGGGAAAAATTAACACTGTAACTTTTATCTTCTTCATGTCTGCTAGATACCAACAAAATATTCTTAAGCCACTCCTAACCATGTGTCTAGTTTCAGCAAACTAGGAATAAAAACTATTCATCTGAAGCCATATGGTGGTAAACTTCTTAATAAATATTAAGTGTATACAGAAATCAGTTAATGAATATTCCCCAGAAAGTGTTGTTAATGGCTGAAGAGTAACTGACATATTTTGTTGCTACTATTTTTTGGCACCCACCAGAGAAACTGTTTCTGTTTCAATGTCTTTCTTACTTAACAGTATTTTATACTGTATGAATTCAAGGAGCTTTCCTGGCTTGTAGGACAAGAGGACACTCATTTATTTGTGTGTTAGTTTTGAGAATTGTTTACACAGATGGAAGGCTTTACTGTATCACTTCTGTCCTATTTCTGTCTCTGCTTTGCTTTTGTTAATCATAATATGATGCACACAACAATAACAATAAAATTATATCATTATTTCTTCAAAATGAGCAATGTTGAAAAATCTGTTACCATCTTGGTTAATGTCATTAATTGGGACCCTAATTTGTAAGTCTCCAGAATCAGCCAAGATGCAGAAATGCTTAGTTTAGGAATAACCCCCCAAGATCAAGGTTGAAGTAAATAGATAAACATGAGGAAGAGGGCACTGAACTCCCATCATAATACTGAAAGGAAGAACACAGCACCTACTCTGTGAAAACAGAGCATTCCAGTCTCTGCAGTTGTCAGTAAGAGTCACCTTTCACAAGCAGAAAATTAACTCAGCAAGGCTTTTTAAAATCTTCTTTCCTTGTAACAAAGCTGAGTTTAGAAGTTTGAAATCAATGCCTTGTAAAAAGAAACCAAGTGGGTGGCATTTTCCAACCATGAGACATGTCATTACCATTGACCTCACTACTCTTCTTAAATAGTCAGAGAAGGGCAACAAAATTGTCAATTAGATTTGCAGTGAGCAGGAGTCAGCCTTACTTAACTTGTGCTTGCCTGCATAATCATGCATATCTCTCTTCTATATCAGGAGTTGTTCAAGCCTATAATAACTAGGGTTCAACAAGTCTGAACCACCTTCCTCTGCTGATGATACGGAAGTTGCAGATTTGCTACAGATTATTCAGGATTTTTGTAGGCTTGACAGAGTATCATATTTTAAATTCCACTTCTTAGAATTTGTGCTGCAGCTATCAAATAAGAAACAGTGGAAGGAATTGTGTTATTAAGCATGAAGAAAGAAAGAAGAAGGGAACATGTTCCTGGTTTTACTTCTTTAAAGACCATAGGTAGTTTCTTTGTTATTCTGCACATCATAAAACCACCACACTAAATTTTGCATGACCTGCAGTTTCAGCATGGGATAGAGCAAGAGATGGAAAAGATGCTGAAGATGAGAACTGAGCACTATTTGCAGAGCTATAGGCAGACAGTGTTGTGAAATGTGACAGCATTATAACTTCCTTAGCCACACAATCTTAATGTCGCAAATGCACTACATTTACTCAAATGCTTTTAAAAGGTTTACACAAGTTAAATTTAAAGCTGATGAAAACACTTATCAACTGTCACATCTGTGCAATGTTTCATCAACATACAGAGTCCACTGTCCACTGTAGAAAAAGGACTTTTTCAAAATCAGTAACTCCTACTGCAATGTTGATGTCTAGCTGCTCCCCAGAGAGAAGCCCTTGTTCAATGTTATGTCCTCCTAAGCTTTCCTTCTCATAATAATAGCCTGTTGCTTCACCTAATCTGCTCAGAATTTTACTGAACTTCCTTGTTTTACAAATGTGTCCTATGGCTGAGTTGCTCTAACAAAAGTCTATGTGGTTCCACATCCCAAATACTGCTCTGGATACCACTGCCAGAAATCTTTGGTGTGCACAGTAGTCTTCTTAAACATTTACAGCTCTGTTCCTCAGCTGTTTGTACAATGATAATAATCTGGCCCACCTTTTTAAAATGAACTTATGTCATAGCATAGATGATGTGGCTATTCATACAGATCAAATATGCAATTCATTAACAGTTCCATGTAGCTGCTAGATTAGGTACCCATGAAGGCCACATTGCATTCTTCTTCTTTTCCAAGACATAGTTAAAGATGTGAGTAGTCTTGAGTAGGATTTGGACCCCCTTCCTCACTTACATTTTCTCTCTTTCACATCCACCTTGGAGGTTTTTTTACCCTCTCTGTTTTTCATGTGGTTGATCCCCTTTCTGTTGCACTCCAGTCTTCACTGAATAGCTATATGTTAAACATGTTCCTTCCTGCTTTCTTCCATGCCAATTCTCATATACGAGAAGATCTTGTTATACAACACTATATAACACTATAACACTATATATAACACTGTTATATAACACTAATAAAGACACCCCAGGGATCTCTCCTCTTGCCCTTCGTGATATGTGCATGATGGATATGCAGTATCTACTGCTTTTTGTGCTTACTCTTGTGGCCCTATTGTTAGGTTGTACTTCCCACTTGTTTGGTCCCCAGTTTTTGACAGTGGAAGCTTGAGAAGACACTAATCTAGATAAAAAACTGAGCTCTGAAGCCCTCTACCACTAAGACTACCTATGCTAGTAATTTCACAGAAAAGAAACACAGGCCAAATTTTTCATTTTCTTTAACACAACAGTTTTCAGATGTAATATTCTCTAGCATATCTCCTGCTTTGCGTATTTTGCCACAGATAGATTTTAAAATACTATAAGACCTTGTTTGCATCAGACTAACATTTTTCAAATGTTATTCCATGCAATTCATCACATTTACTTAAAATACATTTAGTAAAACATAAAACATAACAAAATTAGTCTCAGTTATTTAAAAGTGTATAGCTATGAACTACTACATCACTGGAAGAAATCTCAATTAAGCAGAATTACCATCCCCATTAAGCAGTAGTCATTGCCATTAACTATCATTGGACTTAAATTGTTCCCAGGGAGACGTCCTGATTAAGCGGACTTCCTAGTTTAAGTGTATCTCAATTATATGGAATGTGCTGCATCAGCATTTCATTTTATGAATGCACTGAGAAGACATTTGATTAGGATTTTGAAATGGTTTGTGTGATTGCTATCATTATTGAAAATTTAGATAGGGATGCAAAAAGAACTTTTGGGAATTAGTATTTATGGCAATTAGGAACCTACCTCTTGGACACTTTTAACAATGATTTTTTAGAGTCTTTGGTGTGGTTTGTATTGACCAATTTGGTTCTCTGTGGACGATTAGTTGTGCTTAAGAAGATCTGACAAGACTTCCTGAAAGTAAATCTAGGAACAGGTAAAAATCTAGTATTGAAATCAAATAAATCTTAAGAAATTTGATTTGCCTTTTAAAATTTCTACATGGCTCCAAAGAGATGGTTTTCTGCACATGTGATATTATATTTTAATGCTTGTTCTGAACTTCCCAGTGTCTTCTTATTTCTGTGTAGTTGAACTCAAACATTTTTATACCACAGATGGAAGCATTCTATAGTTTAAACCCAGCCTGAAATAAAGTTGAACCATAAACCAGAAGGTTTAATTGTGGGACCACATTTGCTTCCAGTCAATCTTTATTTGTGGAACAGGAATAGGATTTTTCTGAATTTTTATAGCCATTTGTCAAGAATAGCTAGGTTTTCATTGAAATAATTCTCATTTGCCTGAGTCAGATAAATATGGGATCCAGCATAACACAGAGATCAAATGAGGGTAAGAGAATTATTCTTTTGGGAAATAAAAATGATTATGTGGATATTTTTGAGATATAAATTACTCATTCCGTTACTTCTATTTCATAAGACTTTATTCTGATGTTCTTATTTTATGACAATAGAAGAAAAAAGAAACCCACTTTTGAATAATGTTAATATGAGAAAGAATTGGGGACCACTGAGCGTCATAACTATCCCTTCACATATCTTCTAGCCAGGAGTGTAAACTTAACAATGTTTCCCCATGAGTTTGTGTAAACCTAACCATCCTCTGCAAGCTATTGGGAGTTTATTCTAAAGCTATTGACAATTTATTGTGATGAGATAATCAAAATAGAAGACTAAATACATTGCAGATGTTTTATTTTTCCCCTCTGCATTTGAGTACTTCACTGATCTTGTTATGCACAACCATGTTCCAGCTGCACAGATGAAGTCTGCATCACCTTAGAAAAAGGGAGTCCACTTATCCACTAATGCAAGAAGGTATTTATGTTTAATTTCCATTAGTATTAATGGGAGTCACTTAATTCTGCTCAACGTTGGTGAGAAATGCACCTTAAATTTTCAGCTGCTTGAAATAGCAACCTGTGCAATCACACATAAGAGATTATAAATAACGAAACAATAGAAACAAAGCAGGCTCCTAAGGCGAACAAGCACTGCATAGATAGAAGCAGACAATTTTCTCCTCAGCAAGCCTTTCTGCTTAAATCATTTTAGTAAATAAATATTTAACAAGTGACAGAACTTAATTGATGTTTATATTTACACGGCAGTTAATTTATATTCTGTAAAGCTGAATTCTCCATCCACAATAATGCTTTATATCCTTCCATGGTGGCAGACACCCAAACAGCACAGTTGTGTTTTTGAAGAAAACCATAACAACAAAAAAATGCAGTACTCCAAATACTACATAAGTAAGTCATTACATTTTTTCCTCTCTTCAGCTGTCAGATGTATTGCATTATATTATCAGTTTGATAGATCTAGTGTTATTTCAACATTTACTATTTTACAACAACAAATAGAAAACATATAAGGAAGCTTCGGTAACAAATCTTCCTTAATATGTATGTGAAGTAGACAGTTATTCTAAGAGAAAATATAACTGATGACAGATTTCATTTCAATCTGCTGGTGCTTATTAAGATGTCTACAAAGAAAAAAGCCATATCTGAATACATCTCTTTCCACAAACAAAGGAAAGTTTTAATTGCTTTAATCAGCATTTGCTTTGTCTTTGCAGTGACATAGAAAAACAAGTCAGGTATAATCAGCACATCTTCTAAAGGAAAATTGTAAGCAGAGACTTTGAATGATTTTTGGTATTTGTGTCTAGAACATGGTTAAAGTCTACACTACAGGTGAGATAATTAAAAAAAATAAATAAATTGTCCTAATAAAAAAGATTTTACTTGATTTAATTTTATACCATTTAATATATGGAGAAAGAATGTCAGCATAAATCTGACCAAACCATTCTCCCACAAAACCCTGAAATAAGTGCTGCAGAAGATACACCAGATTTTAGAAATCAGAACACAGCCCAAGGAAACAAAATGCATGCAGCTAAAAAGACAGTAATCAGACACAACCCATGTGAGTCAACATGGTTTGGAGCAAGCGATGGCCAAAATCCTTTATTTCTTTCAGCTCATATGTTCTTGATTTTATATCTTGATGATACATGTAGCTCATTCCTTCCCATCAGAGTGAAGATCCAGGAAAGACATTCCTTACTAGTAATAATAAATAAATAAATATATATATAAAAGAAACTACAACCCCCAAACCTCTATTGAGCAGGAAAAGGGAGTTAGTCCTGACATGTAGGAGATAATCAACACCTTCAAGATCAAGTCCCATGAAGGATTCATTATGCAAGTATCTAAACCTGCTAGACAATGTGTTGGTCCTGCTCAAGAGAAGGACCATTCTGTTATTCAGAGCAAGCTTGATTTTACCCAGTGTCGCCACATTTACTTGTTCTTGTAAATACATAACTCTTGCCCAGCATAGAGGAATGTAGAAGATAGAAAAGATTCATGGCTTTGCTTGCCTTTCTGCAACTAAAATATGATTACCCAATGTTAAGCCCCACAAGCCGTTCTTAACTGTGATCTGTGGAGAATTCCTACATGTACTACGTAATGTCAGTGTTTGAAAGCCACTGTTGACTTCCAAGAGGCTATGCTTCCTACAGCATACCGACTGCATTTGCAGAGATGTATGCTTTATGTGAATACTGATTTTAAATGCCTCTGGACACAGTTAGTTGAAGGGACCTTAGTATGTGCAGCAACTCTTAGTCATCATATACTGTGTTAGGTCTGCTTAGACAGTAGTAGGCTAGGTAAACACTCATCTGTTATAACTATGTAACTGGTATAACTGTCTTTATTTTAAATGCATACTCCAAAATGTATTTAATAGAATGTCTTCAATGCACAATAGGATAAGAGGCCCTGCCAGCCCCAGCAGCTCTGATTCCCAGCATAACACTGAGCTTAATATCATGGCTTCCTTCAGACTGCCAAGTAAAGAAATGGTGTGTAGAAGAAGATACCAACATTCATTTAGCTCTTCCAGGTCTTTCTGTCTCTCAGGGAAATGAATTTCTCAGCCTTTACTGAGAAAATTCACTAATCCTACTTTCAAGCTGAAAGGGTAATGAAATGCCTGCTCACCTCTTCACAGATGTGACATTCCCCAGTAGACAGACAAAATGTCCTGACCGTACATACTATTTCTATGGTCTAAACTCAGCACCTAACTGAGGTTTGTGATCTTCCCAGGCCCTCTGTATGTTCAAAAAACAAGAAGAGAAACAGGTTTCTTCAAAGGGCACTTTGAAAAAAGAGGTTAATGTAGATGTTCTGAATCACCCTCTTGAAAGGACCATGGATCCCACCTCTCTCTCCATGACCTATACAGAATTTAGGAATTCCAGCCTGGGCATATCATTTAGGCACTTATTAGGAAATGTGAATTGTTCCCTCAGGGAACAGCTTGGTCCCAGGAAAAAGAACCCAACTGTTATAATACCAGTCACCTGTAGATACAGCTAATCTAACAAAATAATTTAGGTTGAAAATCTATGACAAAATTCATACTGACTTCAATAGGCCCAGTATTTCACCCTATGTGATTTCAAACTAACCACAAAATGGACAGTGCTGTGCTACTGTCATTGGAGCTATCATTTTATCTCTCATTTAGACAGTAAACTTTTCACATGCTAGGTGTGAGATAGACAGATTCATACAGAAATAACCCTTCAAGGATAAACACCTTTTTAAAAATCACTGAAGAGTTTGAGTGGAACCTTAATCACTAGCACAGACTGGCAAGTCATTTTTTTGACACTTCCACATGATTTTGAAAATCAGCCAGAACTGACAGATGCAAAGTTTCTGCACTCCTATACTACACAATAATTCAGTAATGAATCGTTATATATGGCCTTATTTTATATATATATACATACAGAAATGCTTTGGCAGTAACAGGTGCCCAAAATGGAGGAAGACGGTACACAATTGCACTCAATAAAACTGGAAAAGGCAATTTAACATATTCAACAAATTCATAAGTTTTCTCATAACTCTTTTCTGTAATACTACATTTTTTAGCACTCATGGTGCATATGAAAAATGAACAAAATAATAAAAAATAGTAACAAAGTCTCAGCATTTTCATGATAAAAAGGTCCCTGAGAATGTTTACTTCTGAAAACACCTGCAATTCAGTCAGTTTTTGAAGATAAAAGAAGGGAAGCGTGTGCCTATTTGTTGGCTCACAGTCTAATTCAGCAATGTGTAATGTAGAGGTAATCCAGAAAGCAACACTTCAGAGTGAAGGTCTTCCAGCCAAATTGTCTGGTTCTCCAACCTTCACCTGCTTCTCTCCTCACTTCCCCCTGTCCCCTGCAGAATTATATAACAATCATGACACCCACAGCCCTCACCCTAATAATGTAATAAAGTACTGAAATTACATTTTTATTTATTGACATTTAAAGTTTTACATATCATAATTGTATGATTAACATTCTGCATGATTAATAATAGTAAATGAAAATATTGGTGAATGTTTAATCTTTTTAGTACAAGCTACTGATCAAATTCCCTATGTGCATCTGAACATACTTGTTAAATAACAGAATTAATAATCATGAAAGTAATTCAACCAAAAAATCCTCCTGCAGATATCAATATTTCTCACAAACACGGCCTTTGGTCTCACAAAAGCCTTTGCAAAAGCCCAATAAAGGGATCATGGGAAACTGGAAACTTGGAAGATGCTGCTGAGCTAGCTGTAGAGCTCTTGAATGGAAATTCCAATGCTGAAAATATACTATCAAAACCAGTTGCTCACCTCCTTTGGGCACTTCTCTTGGGACAGTAGCTGACACAAGTTTACTGTAACATTCTACCTCAGTTTTTCAACCATTAAAATGGGTAAAATGAAAAATGTTTTATGATGGTATTCAGGGTACTTTTTAAATGAAAATCAAATTAATTGACTTCAAATAATGTGTAGTGGTTCCTGTTTTGTCCTGTTTTGTACAGGGTGAACTGTACCAAACCTTGGTGCCAGAATTTCAAGTCTGTATTCTTAGATATGATACTGAATGTGTTTGTATATTTTATGTATATTTAATGTATATTTATGATTTTTGTTGCACTAATGTCCTGTAGCATATGCAGTAAGAATATTGAATCACAAAAACTACTATGTATTTTAATATGTTGGAAAAATAAAGAAAATAATAATAATGAAAAAGCTTTCACATTTGTCATAATCATACAATAAATTACATTCTAGTTAAGTAAAATATCTGTTAGGTTCAACTGGATTCAAAACATTTATTATATACCTAATCACAGGTTTTCAATATTTTTCTTTGTTGTTGCTCTAATCTAATAACTAACATCATCATCATCCAAGCAACCGTTGTAGTTCATCTGAAAGAACAAGTCAGACAAAAGGTGGACAGGTTCTATTAAGCTTCATGCAACATTCCCCTGAACAGTTGATCTTTTTTATCAGAATATTAAAGGCACTTGCATAATTGTGCATGAGGTCCAGAAATGCAATTGTTAAATTGATGTTAAATGACTAAAATTCCATAAAAGATGATGAAATATTTCCATTAGATAAGACTTTGGCAATAAGCATTGGTAGCAGAAGGGAAAACAATCACTTTTTAAAATTCTATATTTTAGATAAAACTGAAGGATTAAAATAAGATCAATAAGCATGTTCTCATTATGAACTGTAATCACAGTTACATTGAACTATAATAAATAATGACAGGAAAAATAATCAACTTAGTTGGAATAAGCGTCATACAATACTTTGTATAAAAAGAAAGAACATTCAGTATAGAAATCCACAAATTATTATTACACTATATACCTAACAAATATCAGTTGAAAAAATGCGAGCTATTAATTAAGTAAACCAAAATATATGAAGAAAAACAAAGTAGGATAACATTTCATACCACACAATTTTATTTATTTTAATCATCTCTCTGGTTCCTAAAATATTTAAGTGCTATACAATTACTACTGTACAAAGCACTAAAAACACTAAAACAAGACTCAAAAAGCTCAGATATCTAACCAAGACAACATCAATAAAACTTTTCATCAAAAGAAATAAATGGCTCACAGGTACAAAGAATAGGAAAAAGGGAATAGCAGGAATGACTTACAGGCTGAATAGACAAGAGTGGTCAAGAACAAGGCATCCCAAATTCATGATGAGTGTTTTACAGTGTTGTAGGTATTAGAGGGGAGAAGAGAAGAGAAAAAGAAAGAGAAAAAGAGAAAGAAAGAGAAGTGAGGAGAGGAGAGGAAGAGGAGAGGAGAGGGAGAGGAGAGGAGAGGGAGAGGAGAGGAGAGGGAGAGGAGAGGAGAGGGAGAGGAGAGGAGAGGAGAGGAGAGGAGAGGAGAGGAGAGGAGAGGAGAGGAGAGGAGAGGAGAGGAGAGGAGAGGAGAGGAGAGGAGAGGAGAGGAGAGGAGAGGAGAGGAGAGGAGAGGAGAGGAGAGGAGAGGAGAGGAGAGGAGAGGAGAGGAGAGGAGAGGAGAGGAGAGGAGAGGAGAGGAGAGGAGAGGAGAGGAGAGGAGAGGAGAGGAGAGGAGAGGAGAGGAGAGGAGAGGAGAGGAGAGGAGAGGAGAGGAGAGGAGAGGAGAGGAGAGGAGAGGAGAGGAGAGGAGAGGAGAGGAGAGGGAGAGGGAGAGGGAGAGGAGAGGGAGAGGAGAGGAGAGGAGAGGGAGAGGAGAGGAGAGGGAGAGGAGAGGAGAGGGAGAGGAGAGGAGAGGGAGAGGAGAGGGAGAGGAGAGGAGAGGAGAGGAGAGGAGAGGAGAGGAGAGGAGAGGAGAGGAGAGGAGAGGAGAGGAGAGGAGAGGAGAGGAGAGGAGAGGAGAGGAGAGGAGAGGAGAGGAGAGGAGAGGAGAGGAGAGGAGAGGAGAGGAGAGGAGAGGAGAGGAGAGGAGAGGAGAGGAGAGGAGAGGAGAGGAGAGGAGAGGAGAGGAGAGGAGAGGAGAGGAGAGGAGAGGAGAGGAGAGGAGAGGAGAGGAGAGGAGAGGAGAGGAGAGGAGAGGAGAGGAGAGGAGAGGAGAGGAGAGGAGAGGAGAGGAGAGGAGAGGAGAGGAGAGGAGAGGAGAGGAGAGGAGAGGAGAGGAGAGGAGAGGAGAGGAGAGGAGAGGAAAAAAAACCCTTAACTCTACAGGAGCAGGTTTCAAGCATAAGTACTGTCAAGACTGTCAAGAGTAGTGAGAGAGGAGGGAACAATATAACTGAATAAAGTTAAGCACAGATAACTCAAAGCACATGTACCGTAAGCACTAACATATTCTTTTTAATATATGTACATTTTAAGAATGAGAATATAATCATGAGAAGAAGTCAGAAAAAAAAATTGTGCTTTTTTAAGCATGCCACATAATCCATAACTGAGATGATCTTCTCACAGGCATTTGAGAATTGATAATAAAGTGAATAAACCTTGAAGCAAACCAGAAAGGAACCACTTGTTCTTCTCCAGAGGTGCAAATGAGAGGCAGATTCTATAAAAGCAGTTGCTTCCAGGTCAAAGAGACCTACTCAGGGTCAGACTTCAACAAGGTTATATGTATTAAAGGACAGAGACAGGTATTGTGGTTTCTAAATTTTAGCAGTGACTCCAGAGCAGAGTTTAACATTGTATTAGGTACCTAAGACACTTGCATAATAGAAGAGGAGTATCTGAATGGCACCAAGAACAACTGAAGATGGTTAAGTGAGAAACACTAATGACAAAACTCAACTAAGTCCAATATCATCCTCAAGTTGAGATGTCTCACTGTGAGCTTTGGAAAAGTATTTTGCCAGCTAAGAATCCACAGCTCAGAACTGATTTATGAAGAAAAGCTCTCCTTTCTCTTCTTTCAAAGAATTTAGCAATGCCTTTTCCTCCAATTCAAAGAAAAAGGTAGCTTTGTGTAGCTATCTGCATATCACACTTCTCAAACCCATTTCTCACAGTAGAGCACTGTAGCCTGAGTGTGTATATACTGGCAAAAAAAAGGGGTACCAAAGACCAAGGCCTGGCTGTGAGGCCTCAAGTCTCCAACTGGCAGATTTTATACTCCTTAAGAGAAGTTTCCTCTGGAGTAGATTTACCCTGCAGGCAGCATAAATGTGGTGTAAGCTAAGAGTTAAGAGGCAGTAAGGATTCAGTGCTGAAGCCTGCTCTGCCGTTATCTTTTGTTTAGGAGCACAGGAGTATTGCATGGGAGGAAGGAGCATTGTTCACCCTCCATAAGAAAGTTTGCAAGAAAGAGGCAAGGCTGGTAAGAAGGGATAATATATTGTATTACACCATCTGCCTGAAATGGAGAAAAAAGAAGCTTTTGGGACAAAAACTTTTAAAAATGTCTGTTGTAGAAGCTTCAGTCTTCAAAGCTAAATATACGCTGGAACAAACAGCTTTCATTTTTACTTGTTTATAAGATATTTCCATACTACACCAAGGTGGATTTGAGATTCATTGGGCCAGAAGGAAAAAGTAAGGTGGGAGTATAGCTTTCTAGAAAGCCCAGTGAGGAGGGCTGCTTCTATGTTCCGTCTCCAACAATATCTGGCATTTTGGCATATTAGCCTACAATAGTTTAATTTAAAACTCAGCGATGGAACTGCAGTCAGGGGCAAGAAACCCAGGTCTCTCCCGTTGAAATAGGTGCTCTAAACATTCACACTCAGATTTGCGAATGTTACAGTCCTAGTGACCAGAGTGTTCTCCCAGAAGGGTATGAAGGAAGAGGAACTGCCTGTATGAATGCTCTATCCAGTCAAAAAGACAATCCTCTGGTATTCTGTGAGAAGCTTGGTAGTGCTTAGACAAAATCAGTATGAAAACTCAGAGTGGAGCCCCAAGGAAACTTAAATAGA
This sequence comes from Anser brachyrhynchus, assembly GCF_964034855.1. Classification (NCBI taxonomy): domain Eukaryota; kingdom Metazoa; phylum Chordata; class Aves; order Anseriformes; family Anatidae; genus Anser; species Anser brachyrhynchus. Next base: position 169,468,509 of record NC_137694.1, on the reverse strand, counting down.
GGCTCCATTTCTCAAATGAAAGGAATATTAGGCAGAAACTAGGGCTTGATAATGGGCCTCCTGCTGTTCCTAGAAAGTGATTAAGATGCCCAGTGAGCAACAAATATTTCTAAGAGTGCTGCTTTGATCATATTTCCTCCTAAATCTCCGTATATGTTGCTTAAGTCTAGTCTTGCGACTAGTACTGCTCCAAAAGTATAGTCACCCAGGGTAAAACATGTCTGTGCATCTGTAGTAGCACACACACATATCTGTATTCTACTGTAATCTCTGCTATCAGTTTAGACAAAATCATTGAGTAAATCACATTAATATTGTCTCCTATCATTACCTAGTTTAGATGTTATGACTACTCATCACCACTGAGAGGACAGAAAAAGTGAAGATTTGGCAGCCTTGGATGGCAGACAGGCTTTCTTGAATTTAGATGCTGTAGTCACAGTGACTAAACACACTGAATAATGTCTGGCTTAATTCATCATTTACAAAATAGGGAATTGATATCAAGCTATGCAGAGAAGAGTATGTTGATAAAGCAGACAAAGGAACTTAATCCATGCCAAATATTATTATCATTTCATGAATGGCCGATAGGTACTGACCATTATCCACCCATTTTTCACAACCTTTTCCTCACCACCCCAGAGTGACACTAGCTTCATCTAGCTTCCATTCTCTTTTATGTGAAGTCTCAGACTCTGGGTCAGAAACCTGACAATACAATAAAGAGTATCTTCATATGATGCCATTCATCTAACAGATGCAACAAATGAGAGAGTTTGCTCATCAGCAAATAATTAAAATTGTGCAATATAAAAGTATTGTCCATCCCAGCAATGATCTATTAAGTTTAGTCAGCAGTGTGCCAAACTCCAAACAATTGCATTAGTGTTAAACAGAGGAAGACCTGGGGGAAATTAAATAATGATAATAATAAATAAAATAAAATAATAGTAATAATAATAATAATAATAATAAAGTTATCTATGTATACTAAGGTAAGTTCAACCATAGACCATGGATTCCTAATTAATTAAAAAGTTAAAAAGTAAAAAAGTAAAAATCCTAAAAGTTTCCTTCTATTTTTACTTTGGCCTCCTGTCTAACTGCACTACATACAAGTAAACAAATAAATAGCAGAGAAATAAATGACTCCACAGTCATCAGTAAAAAATCAGTAAAAAGAAAAAAAAATCAGTAAAAAAATCAGTAAAAGAAAAAAAATAACCACAGGAATGAACACTTTGTTCTTTCTTGGAACTGATCTGAATAAGTATCATATTGGAAACAGGAACTAGGACAATGCTGCCTGTGTGAAGACAGCTTAGATTGCACTAAGACACAGCTACAGTTGTGGTAAAAATGATGTTCTAACCACCCAGGAGTTTCATGTACAAAATATGACCAAACTCTTGGCAAGTTCTTATACAAGTTTAAGACTAAGGTGAATATACATATGTTAGCATTCACCAGATCATTCATATAGATAATCTGTACAAATTACTTGTGATATGAACCATATACATTATTCCTGCTTGTATGAACTTCTGAATAATTAAGGTGCTGTATGAAAATATATAACCTTACATTCATATTCGTACATTTTCTTGGTTAAAGGATTCTCATTACATTTAGTGTAGAGTATTATGCATGATGTTCAACTACAAGATTCTTGACTTCCTTAATTCTGAAAAAGGTTTGTCCCATGATTCTACATGCTATCATGAGATTGTCCCATTTGCTAAATGGAGTAATATTATTTTGGTCATGTGGTAAATCACTTTGAGGTTTGCAGAAGAAACAGGCACATTTATTTTAACTGTTCAGTGTTAGTCTCTGCATGAAGTCACAGTAATTATTTCTTTCGCTATGCTCCTATCCAAGCACACTATATATATGTATATAAATAAAATGGAATGTAAATTTGGCCTTTAAGTCTGGGCTCTGGTATGTTGTATTACTTACTTGATGTCAGTCCTGTGTAACACGATACAGATCTACATTCTGGTATCACTAGTTTGGTCAGAATCAGTGTTTATTTTACCATCTTGCAAAAGCAATAACTCTTACAGCTGTCCAGATAGATACAAATCTCACTTGAAATATTCAAAATGAATCCTAAGATGGTTTGCTGGCACCCAGAGGGGAAACTGTAGTGCCCTTGCTCCACTCTGCTACCAAGGCCTGAACACTGAAGAAAAAAAAAAAAAATTACAATTGAGTGAGTTTCCAAACTGCCTAACTTTTCAGTTGTGTGTATTTTATATGTTAAATATGGTTCAGAAGATTAAAGTCTTCATTTTAGGCAAAGAAAGGAAATAATGTTTCCTGTCCCATTTGCCAAGCTAAGTGAACAACTGTTCCAGCACAATTAGAATTGTTAATTGATTTGAAAACATAGGGCTTTGAAGGTGGAAAACTGCTGACATTATTTCAATGGGGAAATGCACTCCTGAGAGAGAACACTGCAGTACAATTTCTCTCCTTGTTTTGTTGAATATACATCTATAAAAACACTGTGAATCATGCAGTAAAAACTGCTGTGCTGATATCATAAATCTCTGATACTAAAAATTTCATTGTTGAAACAATAAAATAGACTTTTATTGTAACACAGAGTATCCACCTAAACATTGTCCTTTTAGCTTCTTTGAGTTAAATGTATGCACAGTTTTACAGTCTATAAACAGATCTGGAATAAAAGTTAATAAATGTCAAAATTTGCATTTCAAAAAATTCTTGCTGCATTTTAGGGAAGATCAATCTATGAACCTTTCAACATTATGTCAAATGAAATGCTAATTGTACCTTTAGGAATTTCAGAGACAGTGACAAGAAACTAAATGCTCTGTTCCTTTGCATCAGCAAGTCGGGGATAATTGTATATCTACTCTTGTGAACTTCTAAGAAAAAAAAATACTAAGAAAAAAGGCTTTTCTATTCTTTAACTCAGGAGGGTAAACTCCTTCAGCCACCCTTCATCAATCTACCTTCAAATAAAGTGTGTTAACATGTTGACAATGGACAAATCACACAGAGCTACATTTATTCATTTTATAATAGGGTTGTCAAATGAGCTTCTGATATAAATTTAAGAGTGAGAAACATTTTCATCCTGGAAAGACTGACATTCTGTTCAAGTTGCTAGAATGGTTTGCAACATGTATTTCTTTTTTGGGAACCACCATTTTACTCCTCCCTCCCAACCTCCCCAAATATTAGTAAAGTATTCCTTCTTTGAAGAATAAAAACAGTAAAATATAAAAGGAAGAGGCATAAGAGGTTTTTTATATCCTCTCTAGACAAATCTGTAATGCAATCAATCTGTAATGCATCTTTTTTTTTTTTTTCAATCAGCCTTAGCAGTTCATCTCTAAGCAATACAAATTATATGCTGTAGTTCTAAGTGCAAGAACACATTCGTGCAATAAGCAGAACTAGCTGAAAAGTAGCACCTAATTCAGGTTTGCAACATTTTCCTTGATGTTATCCTACCCACACTATATTGAATATATTTCCTACAGCTATGCTGGGACTGTTGAAACATTCACTTACTGTGCAGAGATTGAGAGACAGAATAAAACTGGGGAAGTGTTTATGCTCCTGTTAACTTATTCAGTCAGCTTTATCCTGTTCAGGCCTGGATTAGGCTTTTTCTAATTCTCTAAATGCTTTTATAACAAACAGTCTGTGATTTCCAAAACAGAGACTGCTCTCATCCTACCTTTCTGGCTGATGGTCCATCAGTCTATGTTTGTATGTTTTAGGTCATTCAGTATATAACTGCTGAAAACTATATTTCATTTAGAAGTTATATAACTCGGACATACTTCAGAGCTCAAATTCATATTAGAGAATCTACTTCTATTTGTTACCACTACTTATCTTTAACAGAAACTGCAGATCCTCTTGTAAGTGTTTAGGCCTAATCCTGCTGTCATTAAAGTGACAGGCAATTTTGTCTTTGGTCTGAACAGGAATTACATTGCATCTTTTTATTTTTAGGTCCACCAGACTATGTAATGACTGACATATTTTTGATTTGCACTAAGTATATTTAAAATTATACATTTGTAAGTATTTTCATGTAACCTCTCTTGCTAGAACTTAAGCTACTCACAAGGTTTGGAATATTTAAAATTGTGATCAATCCATTTTGTTTCAAAAATTCTAATCCTCACACCATCTCCATGTTGTATAATAGCCAGCTAATGGTAGAATACCATTATACCAGAATACATGGTAGACATAGACCACCATTATACAGTATTTTTATAGCAACTGTTTCTGAGTGTTCGATTATTCTTTTTTTTTTTTTTTTAAGTATAACCAATTTCTGACTCTCCTTTCCAACAAAATGTTATTCACCAGAAAATGCTAAGGTTTATTGGAGCAAGAACAAATACATATTAGAAAGGAAAGGATAAAAGAAAAAATCTGCTGCGGGCCGTGTGGTTAGTAACTATCCCACGCCATAAACAAGGTTGTACTACAACATCTACAGCTAAGTGAATTCCATCATGCCAGTCAATTTTTACCCATAATTTCAGCATAAACTGAATGGATTTAGTCAAGTCACTGGAGATCTTTCTCCTCCAGTATATCCTTCTCAACAAAAAAGTTTATTATCAAATGGATTTTTATTTATATTTCACTTCATGCTTTCATGATGAAGAAAAGATATGAAATTGACAGAACTTTCTTAAGAACAATGTTCATCTTTTTTTTTTTTTTTCAAAGAGTCAAAACTGCAGGCTAATAAAGACCATTTAAAATAAAAGGGACCATTACTCCTCAGTTTTATATGAGCTTACATGCTTTCATTGTGCAAAGTGTGTTATTAATTTAACATGCCAGATTCATAGGTTTCTGCAATATCAGGTTTGATGTATTCATTATCGGCACTCAGTACATTAATTCACGCTGAAGTCCGGTAAATCAAAATTATACCATCTGGCTTCCTGTTCTTAATGATGAATTTGATGTAGGGGTGATTAAGATTGTTAGGCTTTTGAATTTTAATGTAAAAATTAGGGGATTAAAAAGGCATTTAGAAATGACCAATAGTTAGAATAAACTTACTGACAGGATCTAATTTGTGTACTTGCTAGTAAAGCTCCATTTTAATTAGCAGCCACAGTCTTTCAGCACAAGCTCAAAGAGACAGAAGTTTAGTGATTAAGAAGATGAAGCTGTTAAATTGATAAATTGACCTTGAAATACATGTAACTGTGGGGGATGGCCTAGTAGCTGTATGGTTGGTATGTTGTGCTACCACTTGGGGGAGAGAGTTTTGGGACTGACCCTGGTAATTCTGCCTTTTTAGTTGACTGACCAGGCAAAGATGGGAAAAATCACTGAGGTGACCTGTTCAATGCCTAAGTTCAATTGCTCAATTTGTAAGCAAACAAATTTCATTATTATTTAGCACTTGCTGGCAGATAGCTTGAAATACCATCTCAGATCTTCAAGATCTTGCTCACTCCCTTTGCCAGAGAAAGGTGCTAAAACAAGGTAAAAAAGATAATGGGGTTGAAACGACATCATAAGGTGAATAATGACCTTTCAGCCTCCATTGAGAGCAAAACAGTCAGGGACAAATTTGGCTCTCACTTGTCAAATGTACTTGATAACAGTCAAGCAGACAAATCTCTTTGCCTGACAAGAAGATTCCAGTGTACCTATGATACTTACTAATCTAAAACAAAGGCATTGCATATTGCTGCAGGGAAATTGCTAGAAATCTTTAATAGGGCAGATATGTAACAGCTATAGCAGATGAATGAAAGAAAGCTCTGCTTAGGGTGTATGAGTTTGTCAGTGCTGTGTGACATCACATGGAATCATATGAGGGCCAACAAGCTAAGGCACCTCATATTTTTATACACAGTAAAATTGAAATACAAAAATATTGCACCCATGTTTTGGCAATGTTCCAGTTATTTGTTCCATCTCAGAAAAAAATGTGAAAAGATGTTAGGTTTCACCTCCCCTTTAAAATTCATAAGTATAGCCACTAATATTGGTACACCATAGTGGGTATAACTTACAACAGTAAACGAGTACATTTGTACATATCAACAGTTTGAAGGATTCTTATTCCTTGGCAAGTCAGGGAATATTTTAAGTCTTATATTTTAGAGGAAATCGAATCTTGACTAACCACTGCAATTTATGTCATTTTAAATAAGATATATTTGAATAAGTATATTTTTCATGCCCTAAAAAGACTGATGTCTTCTTTTATAAGCTCATCCTGTGACACACTTGAGTAGGTAGGTATATTGATTTTTTTCTTTTTCTGATGGCAATGAAGTGTAAATGGAAAATATCAGACTTGGCAATCACTTAAACCATGTGAAAATTTCAGAGTGAAGGCTATTAGAGTCACTTTGTGATCTCCCTAGATGACCAAGGAAAAAAACATTTCTACATTTCTTCAGATCCTTTGTGTGACAGCTAAGGAGAATAACATTTTTTCTAATATGCCAGTTTTAGTCTCTAGTTGAGAATAACCTCAGTGCTTTCTTATGTCACTAGCTGAGAGAAGATGAAAGACCCAGCCTTGTGTAAATGGCTTTGTCTAACCATCAGTCTTTAGCTCTGCATGGCAGCTGTACTATTGACATTAGCTTGTGCACTGGGTGAAATTGAAGTGAGTTAAATGTGACCTTGGCTTAGTTGTTGAAGTAGAAATGAACTCTACTGGGAGTGAAAAAAAATAAGACCAGTTTCTCTAACTTCATTTTTTCTTTAATGAGTTTAACAGCACTCTTAGGATTTGATACATTTTATAAAAAAGCTTTTATTTCCTTTTCTATTATACAGTGAGTAATCACCATTAGTAAGGTTAGCTTGCCCTTTTCCTACAAAATCCTGATTTTAGGTGTTTATATCCCAATTACTATAAAAAGCAAATCTCTCTCTCTCTCTCTCTCTCTCTCAAAATCCATTCTTTTTCTCTTTTTTGTCCACTGTAACATTTCACAAAACCCCGTTAACCAAACTTATTAATTATATTTAAAGCATCAAAAATATTGCAAAGCGTTCAGTGTGTCTAATGACTTTGCTTTGTCTATTAGGTTTCATTGAAATTCCCTGAACTACCTGCTTGTAAATCACATGCTTAGAATGTGAGAGACATGCAGGTAAGTGTGGATGGTTTGGAGTCAGCCCAGGATTTCTATCTTGTTTATTTTCTGTGTTTCTTCCATGTGTACACAACAACAATAGCTATCTGAAGGCAGAAAGAAGAACCAGGAATACTAGTCACATTCTCGTACAGGCCTTTGGTTTATTTTGTATAGGGGTTCATACTGGAAGTGTACTGGGGTATGAACATCACAAACTCCCACCAATTCACCAGACAATCTCAGTGAAATAAAACAGAAGTGTAAACCTCACATTCAACATTGGGGCAATAAACTAGATAGAAGAAATAAAGAAAGACTTCAGGGAAGCTACACAGATGACTAGGGAATGAAAAGAAAAGCCATTCAGGGGCTGTGTGGCCCCAGGACAATTACAGAAAAAAAAAAGGAGGCCAGAAACTTTCAGATGAAGAACCAGCTGCTGAGAAACAGATCTTTCTCTGCCTTTGGGGACACAAATTTCCTGGCTGCTGCAGAGATATCTCAATGCTGCTGCCCCAACTGAAAGCAGAACACTGAGATCATGGATAATCTATAGCCAGGTGCTACAGTCCCAAAAGTGAACATATCCCTGGACAGCTTGTTCCTGGAGGGAGACCTACTAGAAAGGTACAACAATAACAGCGTGGGGAGATTAGGCATAGGGATGGCTGCAGCCATCTATCAAATGACAGCCCATTTCTTCTGGGCATTGAGAGAAGCCTTTGTTACCCAAAAAGCTGAACTCCAATGAACTTGTATTCATTGAATTGAACGATACAATGTAATGAACTACCTGAGTTTCTCATTAGAGTAATCAGAATGCTAGCTAAAAACAAGTGAAAGTGAAGATTATGTCATCTTTATTTTTTATGGATACATATGCAGAAGCCCATTCATCTCAACAAAATCTCTCCCAGGATAGAATTTAGTACTTACCAGAATTTCCTTATCTAACACTTGCAACTCATTATTTGTGGGTTTTATGCCCAGTAAAACACTCTTTTCTTGGCCCCGTTTGTATATTAGTCAAATAATTACCGCTCAGTTACATTTCACAAGCCTTCTAATGCAGCTCCAGTTTCACTTTCTTACAATTTACTGCATATAAGCAACAGGTCAAAGGTTTACATGATGTATTCCACTACCCCTAGATTTTCTATATTGCCATTAGAAAATTGAAAATCTTTTAATCTTCAGTGTCTTTCTCTTACATTTTTCTGTATTATTTCATAACCATATATCTGTCCTTGGTCTCAGCCTTCCCAACTGCTCTTTATTTTAGTGTCCACTTCCTTCATTTTGACTTATTTTCCAGTTTTGTACAGTCATCAAATTTCACCCTGTTATGGCACATTCTGTATTTCAGGTTACTTCTATATAAGGTGAATAAAATCTGTCTTAATAGTGATACTTTGGCTTTATACTTGTCTGATACTTCCCTTGTTCACAACGGTTAGAACTTATAACTATCCTTTATAATATACATGTCAATTCTTTCGACATTAAAGTAACATACTGCCAGTACTATATATCATCAGGCTTGCAGAAAACTTCTCTTGGGTTCTCTCTGAAAAAAAAAACTTTGCTAGGAACTCAAGAAATAACTTTATATATATATATATATATGTACGTATATATATATATACATATACAATTTTGGATTCTTTCAACCCATTTTTATTTATTTATTTATTTATTTATTATTTATTTTTGCAAACTAAGCAAAATATCTTCCAATTCCACACTTGTCATAGTCTCTTTTTGTTGAATGTAATGAATTTCAGAAACTTCTGGATTAGAGGCTTATATCGTAGGAAATTCCTTTGTTAAAATGAGAGATCATTGAAAATTTTGGTGAGCTGTTCTTTTCTGAGGTCTAACAAATTATACACAGGTCCAGATTTATGCCTTTGAAGAAAAGGTGTGAAGCAACTCTGAAGCTGTGGACTGGAAATTGCAGCCATCTCTAGCAGCCTGCAGGTGCACAATGCAGACCTAGTTGATTCTGGACTACAAAGAAAATGCCTGTCAATATCAGATTCAGCCGTTAAAAAAAAAATAATAATAAAAAAATAAAAAGCCAAAACACAGACATAGATAACTCTCTGGAATACCTAAAGAACTTCTAGATGGTCACAGAAAAATAAGAATATATGGCTATATATATTTATGAGCATTTTCTCAGTCTTGCCAAATGATTGTTCATTTCCATGTCTTACTGCAGTATATTACAAATGAATGGATTGTTCTTCCCAGTCCTGCCACAGTCACAAAATCACAAATACAAAGTGGGACTTCTTCAGAGGATGAGCAAAGCTTACAGTTTAGGCTCCTCTTTTTTACTTTTTTTTTCTCTTTCTCTTTTTTTTTTTTTTTTTTGTAATTTTCGGTTCTATTTCATTGTTAATTGTGTTGTTTGACATCTTACAGATTTTTCTCTCTCAGAGGATATGATCCACTGCTTACAATGTCTTCTCATTTTTAGAACTGCATAGTAAAGCCTCCACTGTTTATGTATGCTAATAGTAATCACCTGTCATACTATAGAGCTTATTAACAGAGAAAGAACACAGAGCTTAAGAAACATAAAGCTTGAAAGTGTTAGTAGATAAATAAACATTCATATGATTTTAAGATAGAAATGTACATTTGAGTGATAGTTAAATTCACACATGGCCTTGTACAGCTTTAGAAAATCTATGTAATAAATTAATGTCTTTATCTTTTAATGTATTTGGTTCACCCTTCATCTTAGAAGTCAGTCTTTCTAGATTTTAGCTAGATCACTTCTCAAATGTGTTACTTTGCCCTTTTCAATTCCAAAGAGATTATAAATAAACTTCCTAAAGGTTTTCCAATCTCTTCTGGGACGCTTCATCACATGTGTACCTTATGGTCCTTTAGTTTTGTCAGTCTTTAAATGTTCTAATTTTTAGGTCACCTCTTCTGGCACGATCTTGAGTTTCTTCAGTATGCTTTCCATCTCTGCTGCAAAATTTATGTCTGTTTCTGGCATCTGTTCCCAGTCCTCCTTTGTGAACACTAAGGCTCAGAATTCATTAAAATTTTTAGCAATGCCTACCTGGGCTGTCAATAAATTACTTTCACTAACTTTTTAAGGCCTTATTTTTTCTTTCACTGATGTCATGTTCTTATTAGTCTATTTATCCTAATTTAATCCTAGCTTGTCCAGCTTTTACAATAACAAAACTCAGAAGTCACTGTTAAAAATAATCGTAGGAACAGTGCAAACAAGGAAAGCAACCAACTTTTTTTTCACCCTTTCTCCTGTTTTTCCCTTATGTTGTTGCCTAGTTTGTGTTCACTTTGCAATTTTCCCTGGCCCCCAACGTGCTATAAATTAGGGGATTTCCATTAGCCAGTTCACTTTTCTAATGCCACCCGAAGATGTTATGCCTTTCAAAGATATAGTAGATAGAACTCTAATGTACTCTGTACTTTGTCAATTAGTTTAATTCATGCAAATGAAATGTAAAGAACCACAGAAAAACTCTTGAAACACTCTCCTTGCCTTAGTATCAACATTTACCAGACCTAGCTCAAGTCCATTGTATCAATGAAGCTGTTCTAGACTGGTATCTTTTTCATTCCTGCCAAAGGCTATTGAGAATTTTGAGCAAAAGTACCTAAATTATAAATGAATTCAAAATTTTGTAATGTTGTAGGTAGAACCTTAGAGTCCACTAAAAACTAGATACAGCTGTTGTCAACTAGTAACATCTGAAAATCAGCTTAACTACGGCTTATCGATGCAGGAAATCTGCATGATGTCAATTGAATGTTAAAGATAACATTATTGTCTGTACCAAGAAAATCAGTATGGTTTTGTGCATGAATCCTTCTATACCTGCTTAGACATGATATAGATCAATTAAACTTGCACCAATTTATTTGTATAACTCGTCTTAAATTTTCCATGTACTTTAAGCTTCATTTTCCAAGAAATACCTAAAAAGATTTATTTGTTTTTACCTTTCATCTTGCAGGTATACATTACTCCAGATACAATGATACACCTGTCATTGATCTGTTTGAGACCCTGCTAAATTCAGAGCCAAAACTATTATCATTGCATAGTTAAAGCATAGTTATCTTTGCTACGCTTCTTGAATGTGCATGCACACAACTTAGAAAAAAAAATTACAGTGACTCATTATTTTAAAATATTTTCAAATTTACCTTTTATATTTTCAAGTATTGTGAGTCCTTTCTTCTTTTTTCCTCTTTTTTTTTTTTTCATTCTTTTTCTCTTTTTCTTTTTCTTTTTCTCTTTTTCTTTTTCTTTTTCTTTTTCTTTTTCTTTTTTTTCTTTTTCTTTTTCTTTTTCTTTTTCTTTCTTTTTTTCTTTTTCTTTTTCTTTTTCTTTTTCTTTTTTTCTTTTTCTTTTTCTTTTTCTTTTTCTTTTTCTTTTTCTTTCTTTTTTTCTTTTTCTTTTTCTTTTTTTTCTTTTTCTTTTTCTTTTTCTTTCTCTTTCTCTTTTTCTTTTTTTTTCTTTTTCTTTTTCTTTTTATTTCTTTTTCTTTTTCTCTTTCTCTTTCTTTTTCTTTTTCCTCTTTCTCTTTCTTTTTCTTTTTCTCTTTCTTTTTCTTTTTCTCTTTCTTTTTCTTTTTCCTCTTTCTCTTTTTCTTTCTTTTTCTTTTTCTTTTTCTTTTTCTTTTTCTTTTTCTTTTCTTTTCTTTTTTTCTTTTTCTTTTTCTTTTTCTTTTTCTTTTTCTTTTTCTTTTTCTTTTTCTTTTTCTTTTTCTTTTTCTTTTTCTTTTTCTTTTTCTTTTTCTTTTTCTTTTTCTTTTTCTTTTTCTTTTTCTTTTTCTTTTTCTTTTTCTTTCTTTTTCTTTTTCTTTTTCTTTTTCTTTTTCTTTTTCTTTTTCTTCTTTTTCTTTTTCTTCTTTTTGTCTTTTTCTCTTTCTCTTTCTCTTTCTCTTTCTCTTTCTCTTTCTCTTTCTCTTTCTCTTTCTCTTTCTCTTTCTCTCTTTTTCTTCTTTTTCTTGGCATTTTATTGTCTATTTTATTGTTTGATATTATTGTCACCTTGTCCACCCATCTGCTTCTTCAGGTTACTTCTTTCTTCATTTTTGACAGTTCCTGTATAATTTTACTCACACATCTGGTTTCTCTCCCATATACTGGTTTAAACCCTCCCTCATGTTTCTTTGTATCCTCTTAGCATCTGGTAGATCACTGTATGTATGAGGAGCAACCTATTCAGAAACTAAATTTCTGCTGCAATGTAGTGAAATTCCAGATAGGCTGGGTTGAAGCTACAGTAGACAATAATTATTATTCAGTGACTGATGCAAAAACATTGTACATAATGAAAGGGGATAGTGTGAAGGTTTCTGAAGAAACCTTTGGTCTAAAATTTTCAGTTAAAATTTAATTCTTAATGTTACAGTAATGTAACTTTTTTGTTTAATAATAACATGATTAAGCTTTGAGAGTACAACTTTTATAATAATTCTCCTGTTTATTTGTTCACATTTGTACTCACAGAATGCTTTTCACTTTTATTTGCATACTTTAGGAAGTTCAGCCACCTAGAACTAGTTAATAACAACATAAGAATATGCAGGCTTATACAGACCAACACATCTGCCCTGTGTTTTTTTTTCCACATTTTTGCTCCAGAAACAGACATATCACAGATGCTTTTTGTTCTTTCCCCATTGTTATCCTATATACAATGTTACACTATGCTACCAGAATCACTTTAATGCAATTCTTCTTATCAGAAGAGCATTAACATAATACTCATTAATATATATATAATATTAATTCACATTTATTCCTAATATACACTGCATTTTTGCAATTCTGCTTGGCTTGAAGAATTTCTTTTTTTTTCTTTTTTTTTTTTAACAGGAAAATATTTGTCATACAGAATAGAGAAGAAAGCTATGCACAAAGATGGAGTGACAGAGTAGAATTTGGGGGAGTAGGACAATCTCACATGCACACTACAGACAAAGTTTCCCAGTAAGTGTGCACATTTTGCATTTCAATTTATTTGCAGCCCACAGCTTGCATCATGACTTTGGTGGTTCAGCACTCATACACACTGCTTCTTCCTCATTCCTTGCTCCTGAGAAGAGCATTGATGCCTATCGTTGCTCTGTGTGGTACACAGGGAGAGTTGAAAGCCCCCTCTATTACTCATTGCTTGCCTGGCGTTAAAATCACTGACAGCTTAGAGAACTTGTTTGTCTTTGTTTGAATAACTGTTTATCTTCTATCATCATAAACACTACCTTGGTCCAATAATGGCAAGGACAACAGATCTAAATTCCATCCATGTGACCACTCTTGGCAGGTCTATACACCTCCTGCGCTGCACAAAGTGGAGTAAGAACAAAACTGGATTTATTCAAAGTTTGTTTTCCCTTTTCTAGTCAGGCATATCAACCCAGTTTGGCAGATCTAGATAACTACTCTTAAAGTTTATTCTTAATTTATATATTTAATCCACTTCTTTCTTTCTCAATGGGATGAAAAGTCCATCTTTACCTATCTTTTATGTTCTGCTATTATACTAATATTTTGTTCATTACCTTATCATATCATCATATTTTGTTATTCTTGCTGTTCCATGCCTTAACCTAAGCAGTTTATCTCTGGTACAGAACCTTGTCAGATACTTTTTAAAAACCTAAGTATAATACATGCATTGAATTTCTCTATCTATCATGACAGTAATGTCTTAAAAAAATCAGTAAGTTAGTTGTGTGACCTCTTTAAAGCAAGTCCACATTGATTATTGCTCTTCCAAGGAGGAGACTTTCATTAAAAATCAGAAGGTGGTTTTGAGTATTTTGGTTACAAAAATTAGTCAAATTCTAATTTCTTTGTTTGCTTCTTTATGTTTTTTAATAACTAATAAATTTATAGCTGTTTACACCTATATCTAATGTGAAAAAAATGTGATTTCACTGAGATCACAGTGACAAATTTAATTGGACAGTTAACTTCAGCAGTATTATGTAAATAGCAAATGTTGGAAATAAGTTGACACAAACTTAGCAAACATCCTCTTCTCTAGCTCACTATTCATACCCAAGTTAGTGCCTCTCTATTGTGAACATTGTACTTAAACCCAGGGGAATTTACTTAAACACAGGAATTTTCTTGCTCCTCTGTGCTTCCAAGCTAATCTTCATGGAAAGATGTTACAGGAAGTCGACTCCATGCCTCAAGACTGCCTCCACCAAGAAAGACAGAAGGGTAATCGTTGTAGGCGACTCCCTTCTCAGGGAAACAGAGGGCCCTATTTGTCTGCCTGACCCGACCCATAGGGAAGTCTGCTGCCTCCCTGGGGCCAGCGTCAGGGATGTTGCCAGAAAGCTTCCCAACCTGGTTCGCCCCTCTGACTACTATCCTCTTTTGATAGTCCAGGCTGGCAGTGATAATATTGAAGAGAGAAGCCTGAAGGCTATCAAACAGGACTTTAGGGGACTGGGACGGTTAGTGGATGGAGCGGGAATACAGGTGGTGTTTTCGGCCATCCCTACAGTGGCAGGGAGGGGTACAGAGAGGACACGGGAAGCCCACCTGATTAACACATGGCTCAGAGGCTGGTGCCAACACAGAAATTTTGGTTTTTTTTGACTATGGGGTGCTTTACTCAGCACCCAGCCTGATGGCCGCAGACGGGTCCCTATCTCTAAGGGGAAAACAGATCCTAACCCAGGAGCTGGCAGGGTTCATTGAGAGGGCTTTAAACTAGGTAAGAAGGGGGACGGGGCTGAAATAAGGCTTGTTGGAGCTGTGCCAGGGGGAACAATGGCAAAGCTGGGGAAGAAGGCAATGGCCCGACTGAAGTGCATCTACACTAATGCACGCAGCATGGGTAACAAACAAGAGGAGCTGGAAGCCACCGTGCAGCAGGCAGGCTACGACTTGGTTGTCATCACGGAAACGTGGTGGGACCACTCTCATGACTGGAGTGCTGCAATGTCTGGCTATAGGCTCTTCAGAAGGGACAGGCAGCACAGAAGGGGTGGTGGTGTGGCTCTCTGTATTAGAGAGTGTTTTGATGTTGAGGAACTTGAGGCTGGGAATGATAAGGTTGAGTCCCTATGGGTTAGGATCAGCAGGAAGGCCAACAAGGCAAGCGTCCTGGTGGGCATCTGTTATAGACAGCCAAACCAGGATGAGGAGACAGATGAGGAGTTCTGCAGGCAGCTGGCAGAAGTTGTGAAATCGTCAGCGCTTGTTCTCGTGGGGGACTTCAACTTCCCAGACATATCCTGGAAGCACAACACAGCCCAGAGAAAGCAGTCTAGGAGGTTTCTGGAGAGCGTGGAAGATAGCTTCCTGACGCAGCTGGTTAGAGAGCCTACCAGGGGAGGTGCCCCGCTAGACCTTCTGTTCACAAACAGTGACGGACTGGTGGGAGATGTGGTGGTCGGGAGCTGTCTTGGGCAGTGACCACAAAATGGTAGAGTTCTCTATTCTTGGCGAAGTCAGGAAGGGGACCAGTAAAACTGCTGTCTTGGACTTCCGGACGGCTGACTTTGAGCTGTTCAGGACACTGGTTGGCAGTGTCCCTTGGGAGGTGGTTCTGAAGGCCAGAGGAGTCCGGGAAGGCTGGGCACTCTTCAAGAAGGAAATCTTAATGGCTCAGGAGAGGTCTGTCCTCACGTGCCCAAAGACGAGCCAGCGCGGAAGACCAGCCTGGCTGAACAGAGAGTTGTGGCTCGAGCTTAGGAGAAAAAAGAGGGTTTATGATCTTTGGAAAAGAAGGTGGGCCACTCGGGAGGACTATAAGGATGTTGCGAGGCTGTGCAGGGACAAAATTAGAAAGGTCAAAGCTCATCTGGAGCTCAATCTGGCTACTGCCCTTAAAGATAACAAAAAATGTTTTTATAAATACATCAACACAGAAAGGAGGACTAAGGAGAATTTCCACCCTTTACTGGATGCGGGGGGAAACTTAGTTACAAAAAATGAGGAAAATGCTGAGGTGCTTAATGCCTTCTTTGCCTCAGTCTTTAGTGGCAAGACCAATTGTTCTCTGGATACCCACTACCCTGAGCTGGTGGAAGGGGATGGGGGGCAGGATGTGGCCCTCACTATCCATGAGGAAATGGTTGGTGACCTGCTACAGCACTTGGATGTATGCAAGTCAATGGGGCCGGATGGGATCCACCCGAGGGTACTGAGCGAACTGGTGGAGGAGCTGGCCAAGCCACTTTCCATCATTTATCGGCAGTCCTGTCTATCAGGGGAGGTCCCAGTTGACCGGCGGCTAGCAAACGTGACGCCCATCTACAAGAAGGGCCGGAGGGTAGACCAGGGGAACTATAGGCCTGTTAGTTTGACCTCAGTGCATGACCTCATGGAGAAGATTATCTTGAGTGTCATCACGTGGCATTTACAGGACAACCAGGCGATCAGGCCCAGTCAGCATGGGTTTATGAAAGGCAGGTCCTGCTTGACAAACCTGATCTCCTTCTATGACAAAGTGACACACTTAGGGGATGAGGGAAAGGCTGTGGATGTGGTCTACCTTGACTTCAGTAAGGCTTTTGACACTGTTTCCCACAGCATTCTCCTCAAGAAACTGGCTGCTCTTGGCTTGCACTGGCGTAATCTTCGTTGGGTTAAAAACTGGCTGGATGGCCGGGCCCAAAGAGTTGTGGTGAATGGAGTCAAATCCAGTTGGAGGCCGGTCCCTAGTGGAGTCCCCCAGGGCTCAGTACTGGGGCCAGTCCTCTTTAATGTCTTTATCGATGACCTGGATGAGGGGATTGAGTGCACCCTCAGTAAGTTTGCAGATGACACCAAGTTAGGTGCGTGTGTCGATCTGCTCGAGGGTAGGAAGGCTCTGCAGGAGGATCTGGATAGGCTGGACCGATGGGCTGAGGTCAACTGTATGAAGTTCAACAAGGCCAAGTGCTGGGTCCTGCACCTGGGGCACAACAACCCCAAGCAGAGCTACAGGCTGGGAGATGAGTGGTTGGAAAGCAGAGAAGGACCTGGGAGTACTGGTTGATAGTCGGCTGAATATGAGCCAGCAGTGTGCTCAGGTGGCCCAGAAGGGCAACAGCATCCTAGCTTGTATAAGAAGCAGTGTGGCCAGCAGGGCTAGGGAAGTGATTGTCCCCCTGTACTCGGCTCTGGTGAGGCCGCACCTCGAGTACTGTGTTCAGTTTTGGGCCCCTCGCTGCAAGAAGGACATAGAGGTACTCGAGAGAGTCCAGAAGGGTGACGAAGCTGGTGAGGGGTCTGGACAGCAAGTCTTATGAGGAGTGGCTGAGGGAGCTGGGATTGTTCAGCCTGGAGAAGAGGAGGCTCAGGGGAGACCTCATCGCTCTCTATAGGTACCTTAAAGGAGGCTGTAGCGAGGTGGGAGTTGGTCAATTCTCCCACGGGCCTGGTGACAGGACGAGGGGGAATGGGCTAAAGTTGCGTCAGGGGAGGTTTAGGTTGGGTATTAGGAAGAAATCCTTTACTGAAAGGATTGTTAGGCATTGGTATGGGCTGCCGAGGGAAGTGGTTGAGTCACCATCCCTGGAGGTCTTTAAGAGATGTTTAGATGTTGAACTTAGTGATATGGTTTAGTGGAGGACTTGTTAGTGTTAGGCCAGAGGTTGGACTAGGTGATCTTGGAGGTCTCTTCCAACCTAGACGATTCTGTGATTCTGTGATTCTGTGATACAGGAAATATGTTGTATTAACAGCACCCATGTTTGTTAAAATGTTTTGCCAGTAAGTATGGGCTTACAGTAGTCTCTGAAACTGGCAAATTCTCCTTTCTCCAGTTTCCAGTAATTATACCTGCACTGCAGGCTTTATCTGTAGTGCTCATGCACTTTATCTAGGCCTTTGGAGACTCCAGAGTTCCACAGAGAGTTCATTGTTTTGGCTGGATGAAACAATGAAAATGTGCAGCCCACTGATGTAGTACACACTCGATCTGCTACGGACACTTTAATAATCTCCACTATATTTATGTAGTGGATTGTTGTTTTAGCTTTTGATTTTTATTACTAATTTCTTCTCCTTTTGAGTCTAATCAAAAGAAGACATGAAAGTAATGACTATCTTGGACTAAAGAACTTATAAAATAAAAAATATATTTGGGACAGAATCAATGATCAACAGAGTAAAATATGATTTCACATGATCAGAACACACTGAATTTGGAATCTGATCTTCTCAGCTTATCCATCCAAAAACACAATCCTGACAGCAAATCTGGTTTGGTAAAATAGTATTCTATGCAAAATTCACTACTGGAAAACAGATCAATGTGGAGACAAGTAAATGAGAAACCTCAGGTTGAGGTAAAAATGCTGTATATGAGCCTAAACACCTCAAATTATTAATTTTCCACATCTTCACATTTATTTCTTACAGTAGTATTTCTTTTCTAACAGATTCTCCTTCCATTAGTACTCATTTAAAATAAGCGGAATGTTGCTGAATGCAACAGAGTTACAGAGGGGTAAGCCTGACACTAGTGAAAGGAATCAGACCCATCATCAGCTACTCTATTGAATATTCTATTGAACTCTTGCAAATGACATCCAGAGCTGAACTGACAATAACTGCATTTTATAGTGATTTAATATTATTATGTTTCTGAGTGGGGCATGCTCCTTATGCCCAAATGCCAAAACTATTACTGAGAAAGACTCCTTGATGTGGAAGAAAAGAGGAGGTGATAGGAGGGAGCAAGGAGAACAATATAACACAATTGTAAGGAGAGACAGAAGAGCATACGGTGGTAAAATTGGAGCCAAGAGGTGTCATGATGAAGAGAAGAGAAACAATAATAATTTGCATTTTTTGCAGGACCTTTAAGTCAAAAATATCAAAACACTTTGCAGCCTAACTTAGCTATATCTCTTACTATAAATAAGTACTAGTAACCCATCTTATGAGTGGGAAGTGGAAAACTGTTAAGTGACTACCCTACAGAGCAAGACCACAAGAAAACTGAACATACTGTTCTGACTCCTAACAGCCAATAAAACATGCTCCTCTGAATGACATGGAAATATAAAGTAACAAAGCTGGAAGAAACAAAATGGTCTGATGAGGCAAGAATACAAACTTCACCCTTTGTTTTCATAAAAAAAAAAAAGCTTTGTTTTCATAAAAGCCTACAATTGAACCTTCTCTGCTGCTCTTACAGCACAGCCATAACTCCCAGCATTAATGGGATTTAATTTTTAGCTTTCACTGCTATTTCACTCTGAAATGTAGTTACTAGAGAAAAAGGAAGCCATTTAGTAGACCTAACCTGAATTCTGACTTATTCTTACTCATTCTGGCACACTGTGTGTGTACTGTGGTACTCTTGCTCTTGGATAAGAGGAAGTCATTTAACCTTAACAGTCAGGTCCTTGAATTCTAGCTCAAATTAATAGTTATGAGCATGACTACTGGGGAGTAAGTGCATCACACGGAGCTCCAGAAAAGCATCTATATCCATTGGGAATCCATAGAGATAACTTGTTTTAGAAAGTAAGCGTCACTGTCCTTTATTTCAAGGAAGTGAGGACAGCTCGCCATTTTCTTTCTGAAAACAACTGGTATCAAGCTCCACTTCATCTTATAGCTTAGTGGTTAGAGGATTCACTAGGTAGACACTAGACTTAATCACCACTTCAATTTGAGGACATTCAGAATAACGATGCGAGGACTGTTATTTTGCCTTGTAAGCACAACTGGCAATCAATCTGAAAGAAAACAAGAAAAATAAATTATTCTCACCTGCCTAAAGGATTTATTTCTCTCTTAGTTACAGAAGTGTCACACAAACAGTTCATCTGTTGTCCTGAGTAGTAGACTAAAGTCTGACAGGACTTGGAATGGAAAGAGAAGCTGAAGGAGTGACAAAATCTCCTGAAGTGGGCCTCCTACTTATGTGAACATTTATTCTGTCATTGGCCAAAACACGTATGAGCCCTCCTCCTTCCTCTTCCACCTAACTCTTCTCCCTGTCTCTTGATTCCTTCAAACATTTTTTCATTTCCTCAGCTGAATGAAATGCCAAGCTAGCTGGCTTTGTATGAAGGAAAAAAAAATCAGACAGGAAGTGGTAACGACCATTTATGAATGGGAGTAGGGTTATGATCCCATGACAAGGACAAAAGGGTAGCTTGATTAAAGTTTGCCAACCTTGGTTCAAAGCAGCATTACCCACTTTTCCTAGATATAGTCCTAACCAGGAGGTATGAGGCTACTGTGGAAGCGAATGTCCTCTACTTTCCAGCTTAAATATTTATTTGGTATAGTAAATTGTTCTGTAACTGAAATACGAGACATAAAAAAGAATGACTGTGAATGTTGTCATGCTACTTAAACATACATTCAGTTACTCATGAGTATAAATGTTGCAGCATCACTATCAGAATACTGACCTAATCCATGCTCTTCCTTTAAATATGTGCACACAAAAAAAAATCTTCAATTCCATGTGAAACAGCAAAGCACAAAACCTTACTGCTGTTGGGTTTAAATCGTTCATCTTTCACTGTAAACTAAAAATGAACATCATTTTTCTTGATGCCAGGGAGGTACTGTAATCCAATGGATTATGGGCTATTTTGGACTCAGATATGGTTCTTGGTGTCTTTATGTGACTGTGCACAGCAAGGCATTCTCTGAAATGTCTAAAATTTAGCTCTGCTACTAAGAGGGTGAAAAGTTTAATCAACTGCCCAAAAGTCATTTTTCAGTCTCTTGTTTTTCATCTCAATTACAAATTACACCAAAAAAAGGACAATTCCAACAGAAATACTGAGGAGGTCTCTACCTTAGATCCACATTTAAGTCGGTAGAAAAGACTACTACACTAGGCGAAAGAAAATTAATTTTTTGTCTGTGTGTTACTAGGTAGAGAATTTTGGCTCATCAAGAACTGTAACTCAAAAGGAGTATATTGTTAGTGAAGGTAATGGGGAACAAAGCAAAAATATTGGGGAATGAAGTCTGAAGAAAGAACATGAGAATTAGAAAATGTCATCTTTTCAGTAACAGCATCTGGATACTTTTAGATGCAGTTCAAGGCATTCATCTCTTTAATCTGATTTACCTGAAGCTGGACATACAAGTTATCTATAAGGTTTTTATGAGGAAAACCAAAACAAAACAAAACAACAACAACAAAAATAAAAACAAAAACAGTGAAATGTGCAGGAAACAGATTAATATAATATATTGAAAAATATGCTGCCATAACAACAGAGAAGAGAAAACAACATTTGCTTCTGCAGTGATGTAGTGATAAAAGGACTATTTGATAGCCATGTGAACTGCTAAATTTTCCTTCCAAAAATAAAAACAAACACTAAGAGTCTGAATCTGAACTCATTTACATAAAAGTAAATATATTTACTTTAGTTGGTGGAATTGCTCTGAGATTAAAATCTAACTTAAAGTTCTCTTCCTGTGATCAGACCTACTTTAGCTGTAGGAGCTACACAGGACTTTAACAAGATTAGAAATTAAATGAAGTAAACTTAAATAGTGAAAGAATAGAGCAACCTGACTAGCATATCTGTCTCTGCTGCTGTAGCTTTGACGGGTATTATAGAAATAACAAACCTGAGCTTCAGCTCCAGTGAGGATAGCATGTATGAAATCTGACTTGCCACATCTTACAGAAAATGTTCTGCATGGTGACCTTTTGCCAAAACAAATTGTATGAAGTTGCTAGCATTTGCAGGTAGTTAGCAGTTTTCTGTCTCAAGTAAACATAAGAAACTGAATGCACAGTGGCAGTTACAAAAACTGTTGTGCCTAAACAAACTAATCATAACACAGTTCCTAAGACACAGTGCTTTATAAATTATTTGTTTAAGGAGTAAGTTTATGGAAAGAAACATTCCATAACTCTTGCATAAAAAGGAAACAATCCATGGTAAATAAGATAATTGTTCTGAATCCATCTTATTAAAAATATGTAGGCATATATGTAAATACATGTATATACAACATGTGTGAAACATTCTCTCTTCTTGTAGGGACGATATCAGGGACAAAATTATGGCCCTGCTTCAGTCAAAGTAACATTTTCAATTGACAAGGACAATATTTTTTTGAAATTTTTGATGGAAAATGAAAAGAAATAATGGCTCTAGTGCTTTTGGGTAGTACTAGTATTTTAATTAAAAATAATGATGTATTGTACTGGCAAAAGTCCCAGCAAGACCAAAATGACTTATAGACCATTTACTTGTATAACAAGTGAAGATCTCCTCAATATCCCATCTATTTTCAGCAAAAAGCTCACAATGGATTCTCAATATTTTACTTTTCCCAAAAGTCCATCCTTAATTCTTCACAGAGAAACAACAAGTTATAGCAATTGGATATAAATCAGTATTTCCCATTATATTTACAACTTCAAATGCAGGTCTTATGTCTTAGTGTGTCACCCAGACTCCATTTACAGTTTTCAACTTTTTTCAGCTTGTGGATCTCACAAATTTTCCAAAAGCAGTATGAATCCTCATGTCAGCAATTCTGCTGGCAATAGGCTCACTTTTTTATTTTCCTTTCCCAGATCAAAAGTTGAGAACCACCACTCCTTCATTAGCCTGTGAAGAGACAGACACTACTATTAGGTAAATCCAACCTATCACAGGCACCTATCTTAGGCTGGAACAAATCACCTTCCAGAAGCACCTATCCTCTTCCTTCATTGTAGGTAGACCCGAGGCTATTAGCAAATGTAAATGGAGGTGAATCCCAAAAGTAGCATCAAAAACATAAAAAGAAGCCAGGTGATTTTCTGAAAATACCCGGTATTTTAAGTTGCAAAATTTTAATTTCATTTATGCATGAAGTAATCTCATCTGACATTATTCATTGTTTATCCCAGTTCAAATTACAGTAAAAGTTGATCACAACAGGAGGCATGCTTACATGCAGAGACTCAGCAAAAGGTCACTTTTAAATATGTGTAAAGGAAGGTAATAAAACAATGGTTAATACAACAGGTTAAAATTTTACACTTTCTGGAAAATTCAAGAGTTTATAAATGTAAATGGGCTCAAAGGGTTATAGTTAATGGGACTATATCAGGCTGGTGACCAGTCACTACTGGGGTTCCCCAGGGCTCCTTTTTAGGGCCACTTCTCTTTAATGTTATCATAAATGACTTGGATGTAGGACTAGAAGGTGTTTTGAGTAAATTTGCAGATGATACTAAACTGAGAGGAGCTGTTGACTCCCTTGAGGGTAGAAAGGCCTTGCAGAGAGATCTTGCCAAACTAGAGCTGGGCAATCTCCAACAGTATGAAGTTTAAGAAGAGCAAGAGCTGGATTCTGCACCTAGAAAGGGGCAACCCTGGATATATGTATACACTGAGGGATGAGAGGCTGAAGAGCAGCCCTGTGGAAAGGGATCTGGGGGTTCTGTTTGATGGAAAGTTGAACGTGAGTCAATAGTATTCCCTGGCAGCCAGGAGGGCCAACCATACCCTGGGGTGCATCAAGCATGCCAATGCTAGCTGGTCAAGGGAAGTGATTGTCCCACTCCTCTCTGTGTTAGTGTGGCCTCACCTTGAGTACTGTGTGCAGTTTTGGGCACTGCATTTTTAAAAAAAAGGACATAAAACTATCGGAGAGTGTCCTAAGGAAGGATGAAAAGTATGTACACAAGTCATATGAGAAGCAGTTGGAAGTCACTTGGTTTGTCCAGCCCAGAGCAGAGCAGGCTGAGGGGAGGCCTCATGGCGGCCTGCAGCTCCCTCACGAGGGGAGCGGAGGGGCAGGCGCTGAGCTCTGCTCTCTGGGGACGGCGACAGGACCTGAGGGAACGGCATGGAGCTGGGACAGGGGAGGGTCAGGCTGGGTGTTAGGGAAAGGTTCTTCACTGAGTGGGTGGTTGGGTACAGAACAGGCTCTACGGGGAAGAGATCACAACACTGAGCCTGATGGAGTTCAAGAAGTGTTTGGACAACACTTTCAGACACACAGTCTGATTTTTGGGTGGTCCTGGGTGGACCCAAGAATTGGACTTCGTGATCCTCGTAGTCCCTTCAAACTCAGGATATTCTGTGACTTCGTGGTTCTATAGATGTGTATGTAAAGCAACAGAGCAGCCCTGAAACCTCTGTCTCTCACAAGTAAGACTGAGTCAATGTGATAAGCCATATGACTAAACACCCTATGTAAATATAACTTCAAAGGCCAAGTCCTACATTCCTGCCTTTAAATTTTTAGATTAATGTTATAAAACTATAGTTTCTTAATAAAGATAGATAGATGGGAAATCTCCCCCATATTTTTGAGATTTGTTTGAAAGCAGTTTCCACTTCATGAGAATTTATTATTATTATTCCAGTCTAAAGAACCGCAAATCTCCAAATTCCCTATGAATGAGAAATTCTGATAAGCATATTGTTGCATAAGCACATGCTGATAATCAGCACATGCTGATTCTAAAAATAATATCTTGCAGGTTTTGCACCTGTGTTCACTGATTGACCTCAAGGGTGCAGAGAGCATGGCTGATAGGCTGCAATATCTGGGCAACCTCAGAATCACCACAGGCTGGAGAAAATATTTATATTGTAAAACAAAAGAAGAGAAAGAAAACAATTTGAATGCTTACCAGCCACTCCATGTAATTGTTAGCTCTCCCCTGACATGGCTATGCACAACTTTAACTAGATCTCTCAGACAAAGCTTGGGTCCCTGTAGTGGATTTATGTGGCAAGGTTTTGGTAGCAGGGGGCCATAGGGGTGGCTTCTGTGAGAAGAATCTAGAAGCTGCCCCACGTTTGGTAAGGGCCCCACTGCTGACCAGAGCCGAGCCAATAAGTGATGTTGTTTGCGCCTCTGTGAGAACATATTTAAGAAAGGGGGAAAAAACAGACAAACAAACAAACAAAAACAAAAACAAACAAACAAAAAAAAAAACCCTACTACACAGCAGCTGGGAGAGTGAGAGGAGTGAGGAACAGCCTTGCAGGCACCAAGGTCAGTGAAGAAGGAGGGGGAGAGGTGCTCCAGGCGCCGGAGCAGAAGTCCCCTGCGGCCTGTGGCGAGGACCATGGTGAAGCAGGCTGTCCCCCTGCAGCCCATGGAGTACCACGGTGGAGCAGGGTTCCACCCTGCAGCCCGTGGAGGAGACCACAGTGGAGCAGGTGGACCTGCACCGACGGAGGCTGCGGCCTGTGGAAGACCCCCGCCAGAGCCGATTCCAGGGTGGACCTGTAGCCCGTGGAGAGGAGCCCACGCAGGAACAGGTGACCTGGCAGGAGCTGCTGCCCGTGGGGGATCCAGGCTGGAGCAGTTTGCTCCTGACAGATGGACCCCGTTGTACGGACCCATATCTGGAGCAGTTCCTGAAGAGTTCCTGAAGAGCAGTTCCTGAAGAGTTCCTGAAGCCCATGCAGGATCAGTTCAGCAAGGACTGCAACCCGTGGGAGGGACCCCACAGCACAGGGGACAAGAGTGACCGAGAAGGAGTGGCAGAGATGAAGTGCTATAGACTGACCACAACCCCTGTTCCCCTGTTCCCTTGCGCTGCTCGGGGGGATGAGGTGGAAGAGGGTGGGTGGGGGGAAGGCATTTTTGGTTTCTTTCCTTTCTTTCTCACTTCTCTAGCTTGTTAGTAATAGGTAATAAATCTTACTATCTCCCTACTCTGAGTCTGTTTTGCCTGCTACGATAATTGTTGAGCGATATCCCCGTCCTTATCTCAACCCTTTAGCCCTTTGTGTCGTATTTTCTCCCCCTTCCACTTTGAGGAGGGGGAGTGAGAGAGTGGCTGTGGTAGAACTCGGATGCCCACCTGAGTAAAACCACCACAGTCCTTCTGGGGACATTTCAACAGTGACTACTTGCAAAAGGCATAATTGTCAAATCTGCATCAGGTTCAGCTCCTTCCATCTTTCCTAGTCTTCCAGCACCATCTCAACAGGCCTTGCCCCTTGAAACATGATACATGATCCCCCCCCCCCCCTTTTTTTTTGATGCAAATACCATTGTAGAGAGCCATCACAAAGATTTAACATAATTTTACATACTTTGAACAGAGACATACACTCACACACTCTCAGTGCTGCATACTATAGGCACAGCAAGTCTGAGACAGAGCTAGCAGTATGGATGTCAGTCATCCTGCATTATTTGGCAAGGGATCCCTCCCGGTCTTTCTTACTCAGAAATACAGATGCCTCCCAGTGTACATCCCAGGGTTTGAATGCTCTATGGTGCAGAAAGTCCTGAGCATCTCCCTCCCACCTAGAAGGCTGTCAGACTGTCTAGCAAAATTTGTCAAATAAAAGTTTAAAACAATTTAGCCAACTGACAAGCCATGAAAGCAGAGAGTAGTTTTAGGCCTAGTTCTGTAAATTCCAGCTGTTTTATATTTACACAAAGTAGCAGCTTGTAGGATGAATCTTTAAACCACTACTTTCCAATTTGGGAAAAAAGAGAAATTCATTTGGCTTATAATAAGGGAAACTATAATAAACTTCTCGTCTTGCAGAAAACAGGCCTCAAAAATAGCTCAGAATGGCCATGTTCAAGAATTCTGGCAAATTTTTCCTTTGGAAATTAAAGCTTCTCACTTTGCCTAAAACCAGCAGACATATCCAATCAACTGATAAATTTTATAGTTTATATCTCATAGCAGAACATTTCTCTTTGTAATATCATTGATGTTGTACTAACATAACATACTTCTGCAGTTCATTTGTGTAAGTCAGGAAGAAATCAGCACTTGTACTAGAACATCATATCTTCTCTTGGTCATATACTGAAATCCACCACCAACTTCATCAGTAAATCTCATAGGCAGATGTTATCTTTAAAATTGTTGTGTATATGATATATTCCTCTAATCCACATACAGAGGACATGTTTCAGAGCACATTCTATTTGTTTCTTCCTTGGCATAGATAACATTTAAAGGGCCTACCTAATATCAAAACTGACAACATTTTTATATCGAACAAGTAGAATATCTCAGTAAACAGATGACTCCTACCAGACAAAATCTAAGGATATCCAGGGTTAATATAATGCAGGAAAAATAATGGAGTTGAATCTAGTTGAGAACAGAGGTATGTAATGCTAGAGTGTTTTATGTAAGTGTCTTGTGGCCACATCAAAAAGAATTTCTCAAGCTTTAAATGTTTAAGAGCAAAAAAAATTTGGGGGCGAAATCAGACTGAACAGTTCTTGTTTCCATGAAACAGGAAAAAAAAAAAAAAAAGCATAAAAAAGATGTCCATAATGTCCATATTACTCTAAAGTGGCACTTCAAGACTGTCTAGTGGAAAATAATAATAATAATAATAATAATAATAAACACATACTGATTTCTTAATGTCAGGGAAAAGCTATTTCAATTGCTTTTCTGTGGGAAAATGGTGATACTTGGTAACCAGTTAGGTTGATCACAGCTGGCCATTTCCTATGGATATATCAGGAGATACTGTATTGATCCACTGTCAAGTTTTCTAATTTGAAGAAAATTGTTTGACTTCAGGGTGGCACTATGCATTGCTTGAACTCCACACTTCCTGGTGTGGGGGGTTCTTATTTATTTATGTTTAACACCAGAAACCTCCATTAATCAGCTGTAGAATACACGCAGAATTCCAGCTAGCCTTGGCAAGAGACTCTGCTGGGAAGTAACCCCAGACAGCTTCACTGTGGCAATTAAGCACTCATTCATTAGTAGTGTGAAAATATAAAGGCTGTCTGATGAAAACAGACATATATCGCATCCAAACTTTTGAAGGAAGGAATTCTGTGTTAATTTCACAGATTGTCTTGGCCAAATTAATTTATTCCAACCCTGCAAGAAGGTAGCTTGAACTGGATTGTGAAATCTAGTTTCAGTTTTCCTAATGAAAAGTTTCACTGAGTAACTCTTGGGAACAAAAACAGGCCCACATTTTTTTCCGATCTACATGCAGTCTTCAAGTTCACAATTTCCGTGAACATTTTATAAAGGGAATTAATCCAATATCATAGATAGACCAGACCAGCTGCTATTGCAAGTTGCTCATGCTCTTATTTAGAATTAAGCTTAATTAGTTAAATTAAACTTAGAGAATTTAAGAATTAAACTTAGAGAAATTTGCAGGTTTTGGTAGCATTTGTGTTTACAGCTCAAATACTAAGGGGTAACTCTTTAAGCCTCAGTAGGAAAGCATCATTTACAGACAGAGGAATGAGGGATAGGGTATGACCAAGGTCCTGGAAAGAATCAGTGTCACTGAGTGCAATTTTGTTGTCAGCCATCCTTCAGGAAGGATACATCTGACCTTATTCTTATGAAGAGCTTGATGGTAACCAAATGGGCTGCATTTGTAATCACTCTTATGCTTTGACTCAGGAGACGATTAGTCTTGTAGGCTTTAAAAGAAAGTTAAATGCAACCTCTGCCAAATGTTCAGCCACTGGAGACATACATGAATTCAGATATTTTTTTAGCAGGGATTTTATATCTATTCTAAAGAAAGGGAAGGGAAGGGAAGGGAAGGGAAGGGAAGGGAAGGGAAGGGAAGGGAAGGGAAGGGAAGGGAAGGGAAGGGAAGGGAAGGGAAGGGAAGGGAAGGGAAGGGAAGGGAAGGGAAGGGAAGGGAAGGGAAGGGAAGGGAAGGGAAGGGAAGGGAAGGGAAGGGAAGGGAAGGGAAGGGAAGGGAAGGGAAGGGAAGGGAAGGGAAGGGAAGGGGAGGGGAGGGGAGGGGAGGGGAGGGGAGGGGAGGGGAGGGGAGGGGAGGGGAGGGGAGGGAAATCTTACTACTACTGTTGAAGTATTTTCCATTATATCAATTACTGATAGAGAATAGTGGAAGGGCAATAACTAAGACCTGTTTAAGACCCTTTAGTTCTGAAAATAATCTTGCAGAAGTCTGAAATACTTTAAAGTAAGCTGTGGTTACACTAGTTGGCATAAAGAGCCAACAGACCATTAGCCAGATGAAAATTGCTGCAATGTGACAGACGTTTGACTCCATTTCTGCCTGGAGGCTGGTGTAAACTAGTAACATCAGTTCTTTGCCAGCTGGATAATATTTGTATACAAGATACTATCTCTTGCTCAGGTAATACAGTGACTGTCCATTCCATGTTAGCCACTGGAATGAAGGAAAGAATTAGCCTAGGCAAAGGATAATTAATCTTATTAAAACATACCAAAACACAACAACTGGAACTCATTAGACTAAAACAAGATTGAACTTCTGGTCTCAGTTTAATTCCTTGAAGATAAGTGTCCAGAAGTAAACACTTTTATCCCTGTGGCACATTTATTAAACGTCTTAAAAGAGAATTAACAATTGAGAATCAGCATAAAGTCCAAACAACTCATTTTAACCATGCAGAAGTATTCTAGGTCAGCACAAATAAATCTGACAAGGTAGGGTGGAGAAAATTGTGCTGAAGTGTATTTGTTCTGTAGTAAAAGTACAAGCCATTCAGTAAAATTATTTGGGAATATTTCCCAAGCCAGGTACATTTCACTTGAAATAGCAAATATTTTAATATTTTGTTTCATACACTTGGATTTCCTGAGCAAAACTCTATATTTTTATCTTGAATCTCAGTATTTTAGTGATCAAGTCTACTTGGCATTTACATTAAAAGGCAGATATTTTATTATTCACTGTAGCCACTTGCTTCTGTCTATAAAATTTTTTTTTTTTTATAGTTTTCAAACTCTTCCTTTAGAATCTGTCTGGGACAAGAAAACCTAATGTGCACAACAAATGTATTCCAGCAGCTCAGTATAAACAAAATGTTGCAAAATTCTTTACTGAATCCTGCTGTAATCAACCAACAAAAACCCCTTCTCTCCCTTCTCCAATGGCTACACAAACTGAATACTCTGATTCTCTATAATTATTCTAGGTAATATTGCTCTCAAAAAAAAAAAAAAACCTACCCATTTGCAGTCAAAAGTAGCTTGCATTCACTGGTACATTTTCAGACTACCAGACACATGTGCAACCACAGGAGCTATACAATGGCTGTTCTTTGGAAAGTAATATTTGAAGAGTAACAAAACTCATAGTTTATTCGACCTGCATATAAAACCATTGAAGTATAAGACATTTATCATATTAAAAATGCATCATTAAAGTTTAAAAGCAGGTGCAGTTACTCAATAAGTTAATGGTATAGTCTGAACACTCCACTCAAGATTGTATTGTTGAATTCCCGTTGGGATAAAACAGAAAGAGAAAAACAGAGGGAAGGAATTAAAATGACCTTGCACCAAGGTGCTGATGCCTGAGCCTGCATTTCTGGTAGGCTGTGGTTGAGCTCCACTCTGAGGATCTTTACAGCACTGCATTTCAGTACTGTGAATGGATGAACGCTACAAGTGACCATGAAAAAAAGCAACAGTCACTACGGAGAGAGACGTGGGTGACTCTACACGTACACTAGGACACAGTTTTTCATGACAGTAAGCCTTAGGCAGGCTGTTGAAGGAAGAATAAAATAATATATATCAACAGGAAAATATTAAAAAGTTAAAATATTAAAAAATAAAAATATAAAAATAAAAGTTTAAAATATTAAAAATTTCCCCTACCATTTAGGAGTCATGTACATATATATAATGAACCTGTATGGTCCCTAAGGAAATTGAATAAAGGACAGGATTTCCAATTTATGCAGAATAGAAATCAGTGACATTCTCAAAACATCTGTGTTTTTGAGCACATGCCTTTTTTTTGTTAGGTCCAAAACAAATTTATTTCATATCATTTAACTAATAATTTAATTTTAAAACTATTATAATTTCTTTAAATGACCATTTGTTTGGCTTCAGATATAAAATTGTCATCAGATGAAACTTGTCAAAACTCCCTTTTCCTTTGTTTTAGCCAAGAGTTCAGCATAATAGGAGTGGTTAAGTAGATCAGAGCAGTTTTTGCTGGGATCTTTACGTCCTCCCTATTTGAAATTCAGGATTTTCTCATTTAGATATGGCTTAAACTGAAGACCTTGACTGTATCTCCTCACCATGTGCCTATCTAAAGAGTGTATTTGGTATGCACTGCCACAGAGCTTGTGGCTAAGTTTCCTCTGAAAAGTATCTGTCTTATTCACATCATTCCATGTTACAAATGGACCCAAGCATAGTAAGTGGGGATATTTGTGGGATCAGCCTCCATACTGCACCAGAATGACCATGGTGATGTAACCACAGACTTCAGTGGGAAGCAATGCTGGATGAGTTTCCAATATAGACAAAACTTAAGTTGATGAACTTAGATGGTAGTAAACCATGTAAACCACACTACCATGATGATAGTGACTTGAACCACAGATATTTGAGGGAGCTTCTTTGTTTAGCTCTCTCAAACTTATGTGAGGAAGCTAGCTTGTTATCTTATCAGGACAAGGCTGATAGTAGTAAAATAGCTACCAGGCGGTCAGATGGTTTCTAAAGAAAAAAGATAGAGCTGAAAAACTGGCATGGAATTGAAAGCCTCATTTCTGTTCAGCCTGCACTCATATCACGGGTGTTTAAAACCCATGGGTTTTCAAGGTCTGCTTTATTTAAGACAGAACTGCAACTATGTAGGCCACTTAGTACCAGGTAACATTAATGGTTTTATTCACAGATAAAGTTTATAAATAATGAAGTGGCCAGCTCAGGGAAAAAAAAAAAAAAAAAAAAAAGAGAGAGAGAGAGAGAAATTGTGTTTATCTTCTGTTCAGTCTTTTTTTTTTTTTTTTGAGGTGGCATCTGATAAAAATCATGAAAACTAAATATCATTTTCGACAAAAAGGAGGTGAAGGGGAAAGAGGGAAAAATAAATAATTTTAAAATATCACTTCAATCATTCTGCTGAAAATTATTGAATGCTTCATCAGTGATAAATGATGTTTTAGCTGACCCCTGACATTGGTTCAAAAAACTTTGTAATATCTGTAAGGCATTATGAAACACGAAAGGTTTTTGAAACTGCAAGTTCCCACAGTTTCTGGACATACTTGCATACTGGGGCATTGCTTTAGTAGTAGAACCCTCAGTGGGAATATATAAAGAGCTTCTGAAAAAAAAATGGCACAAGGTTGTCCACTAGGCCACGGAAGAATTTGTGTCCCTCTTCTTCCTCTTCAGAAACCACAGTTCTCTGGAAGAGATGAAGAGATTTTTTTGATTCTTTTTCTTCAAACGTGCTTAAACAGGAATGTACAGAAGTAGCAAACTAAGCACAAAAATAAATTATTCATGTATATGCGTGTGTGTATTATAGAAATTGTCTCCTTCGATAAGCAAAGCTGTGTTTTGGAATGGATATGGATATACGCTTTCAGAACATAGGCCACATATCACCAGGTTATATTGATTACAATACTATCACTGTGTAAAGAGACAAAACTGATGCAGACTTCATAGACCAAAATCATATCATTGAAATGCAGTGTATTGATTGTTGTTTAAGTGAAATATAACCCATAAGCTAAAAAGAAAAATATTTTAGAAGTGCAAATTCTTTAACAGTAATTTGCACACATGCATCAAACATAAAATCATTTAAGGTACACATACCTGAAGTATGCACAACCTTACAATGTGATGATACATATGCGTATTCATAGTGATACATTCCTTTAGTTTCCATAGCTCTTCCTCTGTATAAGAGTGTTCTTCAAGCTTCAAACTAAATAATGCAATGTATGTTTGAATTTCCAAATAAGTTTATACCTTTAAAAGAACACAGCTAAACTCTAGAAGCAAACAAATTTCTAGTCCAATTAGAAGTTCAGAAAAAAATCAGTAGAATATTCATTATTCACATTTCCTTAATTTCACTGGACAAGTACACTACAAATTAACCCAGAACTCATTATTACTTTGGAGGTCAAAATTATTATTCATTTTCTGCCCTTCAAACAAGGAAACTTAGTTTGGTATGCTCTTAATTTTTCTACTAACATAAAATGGAATGGTTAATTTTTCAGCATTTGTTGTTCATTATTCACTAAAGAAAATTATCTGTTTTATAATTTATCATTGATGTTCTATTTATGTACCATGAGTGGTTGTCATGGTTTGTTTTTCATCTTTCAAAAATTAAAGATGAACTAGTTCTTTTGTTGTTATCCACAAATGAAAGAAATGAAAACTTGTTCTTCAGGTTCCAAAATCCACATATTTGTGCTGACAACATATTTCACTTTAAAGAGAAGTCACCTTCATTGTGAACTTTGCCTAGTTCGTGGTTTATTGGCTAATACTTTAGATAGTACATTTTGGAGAACACTACATAAATTCCTGTTTGATCCTGAAAATTTGCATTATTTTATTAATATGCTTACAATAAAGTTACATATTCATCAGTTTTTAAATCCTTTCATAATGATTTTCCAAAGTAGAAGCAAAGATTTATAGACAGATACCTGTATTGAAAACTTAGCTTTCATAATTGCTACTCCTCCTGATTTCTGAGTATTGTCCTTAAAACTGTTTGTAGGAAAAAAAAAAAAATATATATATAAATAAAAAAATCAAGGTGTTCAAATTCATAAACAATGATAAATTTTGCTGTGCATACAGAAAAAGTTGCTGAATACTCATACCACAAGTTGGTGTCCATATGTGTAGACATTATCCTGAAGACAGTACTTCATGTATAGAAAGCTTAAGTTTGAGAATCTATCCTATGAATGACACTACAGGAAAGATGCAGGTGCCTATTCAAATGACTAAATATACATGGCCAAAGACATCTTTGGTGTTTTAAATAATACAGATTTTTTACACAAAGTCAGCAGGTGTGCCACAGAAAGTACAGAAGACTGCATCCTTTCTGAGCAGTAGTGAAAGGAAGGGAACCCTGAGGAACTGAATAGGTATCATTCACAGCTGTCATTAGGAAATCAAATCTTTCCTCTCACATTTGGCACTGATGATACAGTATTTTGGTATTTTGTCTCTACCAACTCCACTTCTATATTCTAAGACTACCAAAGAGTTTTTGGATAGATGTGTAAAGTTTTTAGATGCTAAAAAAAAAAAAAAATAAAAATCTTCTGAGTTCAGTCAAGCACAAGAAATGCCAAGATCAGTTCTGAGAATGTCTTCCAGTGATATATGTTAAATGCATGCAAGTTCTAGATTGAATCATGCTTCTGTTATCTTATGAGCACTGATTCCCAAGAGTAAGATCACTGATGCCTACCATAATCATGTTTGCCACAACCCATATATGTGATCACCACCTGTGGTGTAGCAAGACTAGTCAGGCAGGAGATCCTTGGCTGATCTCTGTCTTAATTCCTGTATAAAAAGTTACACGGGTACCCATCCAAATTAGAAGATAGTCCATCAGATTATATAGTTTACTGGTGTCTCAAAAAACTTTATTTATTGACAAGATGTGAGACTGAGTAGTGACAGACGCATTGCAGCGAAAAGTTGATATTTTGAGACTGTCATTTAGGGAATGACTCAAAAGTGTGACATTGTATTTAAGTATGGTTGATAATCGGTGATAACACTACCAACATGCCTCTTATCTTTAAGCACTCAAGGTATATAGGAGTTAGGCATTCAAGTGACTTGTTTCAGGAAATTCAACTCCACGAAAGTGGAGTCTCATCAGAAAGTGAGTTGACTCCAGAGGGAAAAAATACATTAACGATCCCAAATTCTTGGTAGCCAACCCAGATCCATATATTTCCTTAAACAGAATTCTTCACAATAAGCAACTGAAAGAAATTTAATAAAAATGAAAAAAGAGAAAAATGTATTGTGATACTAAAACTTTTTATTTGAGATTCCCAACTAATCACTGACAGTCATCTTAGTAACAAGTTTGGGCATTTACCTCTGCGTCAATAAACAGTAAAACAACCACACACACACACAAACACACACACACACACACATACACAAAAATATATTAATTACTTTCTGGGGTAGTAAAATACTATTATCTTCAATTCTAGTACATATTTACAGTATCATTTGCAAACCAATTGTGTAGCATACAAACAATACTCATTTTGTAACACATAGAATTCCTTCTTGAAAATCACAGTATTAATGCCCCAACACTTGAAGAACTAATTTAACTGGTTGTGCATCAAAGGTTTCACAATGTAGGTATTAAAAATAAATAAATTAAAAACTCAGGAGCATCAACATGTTCCACACCACGTGTCAAATATGTTTTAGAACATCACAGCACATATTCCAGAGTGAGTTAGCAAAAATTCTGCAAAAATTCTGCACAATGTATCACATTCTGCACAAATATCTGCACAATATGTGCACATATGTGCACATATCTGCACAAATATCGTAATACTCTTTCCTGTAAAATTAGTTTGTTTTTTCCTGTAAAATTAATTGGCAACAAATGCATCCCAGCAAGTCTCACAGTCCCCATGCAACACAACACTTTATTTGGATTGCAAGTATTGTGTAGTAACTGTGGCACACCCCGTATGTGATTTTTACATTTACTCAAACGATGGATTTTTCCCTTCGTATCTATTATTTATGTCAAGGGTGGCTTGTCCCTTGATAACCATTGATAGGCCTTCTAAACGGTTTAGGTGAGCTACATATTAATACATGCTAATGTTCTGACGCAATAACTCTTCTGAATTGATACCACTATGGACTGTAATGAAATACATTGCAGACTATATTCAGCCCACAATGGATGGAATATGGATTCTGCTGTCCTGATTTACAGTTAAATAATGACTGGACTCATTGCTAATGAGATTCTAGAACTCTTGTTTTGTTTTAATATAGTTTGCATTCTACAAATTTGTAGTTTTGATGGTTACTTTAGGTTTTTTGTACTGAAAAAATACACTTCTCTTTTTGTTTGTTTATTTTTTTGCTTGTTTTAATGTAAATTCATTAGTGCTGGCAAATTTTTCTTCAGTTCAATTTTGAAAAATGGTATCTACAGTGGCTTTTAAACAATAAATGAAGAAGAAAACTTCTTTATTAATTTTATGTTGATCTAAACCTGCCCAATAAAAGGTCAATTTTTAATAAAATTATCAATAACATTTAATTATAAAAATGTGAGGAACTCATGTACTCTCTAGCTCTTCTGTTTCTAAAACATTGGAGATAAGAAGGAAGGAAGGAGTATATATCGGAATTTAAGTTGCCTTTTTTTTGGTAAATATTTGCTTACTGTCTACTTCGTTATGCTATTTTCTTTCCCCTGGAGCTGTATAATATTTTTGTAGTTATCCTTGCAGTGCCAAGTGAAGAGGGATAGAAGGATTTGTTCAAGGTCACCTGAACAGTCTAAAATGATGCTGGAAAATGAATTTTACTAGTCCCAAGTTAACAAGTTGTTAAATCACACTTCTTCTCAGTGTAGCATTACACTCCAATTTGAATTTTGGAGGTCCATGGACTATTTTTGATCTTTGTTTTATGAACGCATGCAGGAAGATGGAAAGGATTGAAAGCAAGATGCTAACAATGAAAATAAAAAGGCCTTCTGTTATTGCTAAGATGTAAAAATAAATAAATAAAATAAAGAGCCATGAACAAGTTTATTTTCATATGAGAGAAAGGCAGGACTACTGGCACAGAGCTTCTCTGTGCAACTGAAAAATATTAAATCCCATTCTCTCAAGGATGCTACCAACTTGTCCACTACCACATACAAAGTAAAAATTCCCTTTCAGTCTGCTGTTCGGTTACCAGCATTAGTCTAAGCATGTTAGTGATCCATGTTCAAAATAACGAAGTAAATTTTGGCAAACTTAATATTATTGCTACCTGATAATGAGGCCTTATTTAAAAATAACAGAGTACATGAAAGCATATGGGTGTGAATTTCCCTCTGAGAAGAGGGAGCAGATCAGCCCTCTTTCCCTAGCTCTTTCCTCCCTTTGCAGGAATGAGGATACTTAATGATATATTCATAAAAAATGTCCCAAAAGCTATGGTTTGGAAGGAGAGGAAGGGAAGTGCAGCTTTGTACATTAAATATTAAATGCTTGAACACGTTTACGTTTCCTTTGTCCTCTTACCTTTCATATGTCTTTTTTTTTTTCTTTTTTTTTTCTGGCAATATGAACTATATCTGAGTTCTTGTCAAGCCTGGGCTGTTTTTCTAGAACCTACTACATTGACACAGCTGGGGCATGTGAATGCTTCTCAGACATTTGGGAAGGGGACTTTTCCCCCTCTTTTTCTTAGAGAGTAAGATATGCCCATAGCCTCCTATATATTTCAGGTTTGTTTTTGTGACTTAGAGCTAACTTCTACCTTTGAAGAAAGTAAAAAAAAAAAAATGGAGAGAGAGAGAGGAAAAAAAAAAAAGAAAAGAAAAATAATTTAGTTCAGTACTATGAATAACTGGGCACTTAACATCCCAGTTGTGATCCCAGTAAAAGAGTAATTCCCTTGAAGTCAGTGAAATGGTGCTGGATTTACCTCAGGGCAGAAGTTGGCCCCCCACTAGTGATCCAGCTATTAATAGCTTTGCGTTGAGAAAAATCATTCAATAAAATAATTACTCGTCTTGTCAGTGGAACCGTTTTTTTAATGTCCTACATAAAATCCTTAGACCAAAATTCAAAGCTATATAGAATAAATTAATTAATTGGGGAATTAATTGGGCCATGTTGCCTTTTTTAAAACTAAGCTGTGTTTTAGTTATATTTTGTTATGTGCCCAGAGGCTACTGGGCATGGGTGCCCTATAAATAAAAATGGATAACATATTATTATTAATAATAAAGGTACCACAAAATAGTTTCACCACTTTTTCTATACAGCTCTTAGAACAATCACAGTTGAGGGGCAGTGAAGAAACAGTCAGGGTTGTGAGAACATGCTGCGGAGAAGATTGTTTTGCCAACAGCAAGGACTGTTTCAAGTCATTGTTCTCCCCTTCTCCTTCACCCTCCTCCCTGGTCCTTCACAGACCTTTCATCTCTGTTCCTGCTTGGCAGCATCTGGTAGTTCCCGTTTCCATCCAACTTGCATTCTCTCTGATGTGATTCCTGCAGGAGCTGATCTCAGGCAGCTCCTCCTTCCAAGCTCTCCTCCCCTCTCAGGCCTGAAAATTTTCCTGTCTTCTGTGCTCAACCCCAGT
The DNA here is from genome assembly GCF_964034855.1 of Anser brachyrhynchus. Taxonomy (NCBI): domain Eukaryota; kingdom Metazoa; phylum Chordata; class Aves; order Anseriformes; family Anatidae; genus Anser; species Anser brachyrhynchus. Next base: position 169,430,325 of record NC_137694.1, on the reverse strand, counting down.
ACCACCACACATGCACAAGGTGTGTGGAGTGAAATCCCACGGATCTGCAAAATAAATCTTTATGTTTCATTCTTCCCTCTCTTTTTTAAACTATATATTTTAGTGTGTGTGTGTTTCCCAGACTGTATGAAAATATATCTTATATATACATATATTTTTTTTAACATTTAAAAAGAATCTTTTGACTTCACCTATTCTTGATGTAAAAACCCTCTTGGCATTTTGACAGCAAATGATTAAAAGCCTTTCTCAGTATGTTACAAGCAAATATGAATTTTAACAAGTAAACTTACAGAAATGAAATATTCTATTGTTGTCTAATGCTAAACTAGCTGTCAAGTTTCAGACACTTGCTGTTAGTATAAGCAATGATTAGAATGAAGGTATGTTAAAAAGAAATACAGTCCAGGTTTTACCTATGTATTGCAGATATAAAATTGGGATTTATAGATTCTTTGGATGACATCAGGAGTAAAGTGGTGGTTCTGTTCTGGGATTTTACATTTTGCTCCACAAATTATTATATATCATGTGCCTCCGTTTGTGTCTTGCACACAGCAGTTCTCAACAAGTTTCCAAGTGAGAGTAGAGGAGAAAGTTTGTTAAAAACAGTCATTGTATAGACTACAGCAAATACTTTAAAATTACTTTCTACAATCTTACAGGAGGAGACAGTGAGAGAAGAATAAATAGACTTGAAGTGTCAGCTGGGAAGAGAAGCTGAGAGGTCAAGAACTTTAGCAGCTTTCTGACGTGAATGTGGGAAAGGAAAGGGAGGGATGGGTACTACTTAAAAATGCAGATGAAAGGAATAAAGCAAATGATTAAATGGAAGGTACTGGATGAGCTGTCAGAGGCACACTGTGAAGTCATAAGAGACAGCGAGGCCTCTTCACCTAAGCAGAGGGAACAATGACAGAACATGGTTGAAATAGCATTTATATTCTTCGCTTGCAATCCCTCCCTTTTTATCTGCTGTCTAATCACTGTGAAGAATACTAGCATCCTATATGTCACTCAGGCCCATAATCCCAATGTCATTGATGACTAAGGTATCATTAACCTTCTAGCAATTTCTTCAACAGATCTAGCAGTTTCTTGTTGCACAATATCTCTTACATACAGATTTTTCCACCCATTCATCTTTTTTGCTGGTGTTCATTGTCTAACACACACAAAGTTAAAAGTCCTTTTCATCGATCTTGACAAATGCTTCCTTGGCCTGTTTTTACCCCTCCAAAGTGCTGCATTTACCTAGCTCATCATTTTGGCCAGCTCTTGGAATTCTTCGATGGCTCCCTCATCTCTATTAAATGAAAGTTTAAGTATTTCTTTTTATCTCCAAAGCCCTGCACAATCTTCTCTTTCATTTAATTCTCAGAGGTGGACCAAAGGTGCCAGTTCACACAGTGTTATATTTTCAAGAAAACAGCTTATCATACTTACCAGTATTGTCTTACTGCTTCCTTGTATTCCCCTATCTGTCAGTATCTGTGTGTGATCCATCTATATCTTGTAAGTCCTACTTGATGGGACTGGGATTTTTGTGCCATTTTAACATATAGTGCTCAGTACACTGAAATGCTCATCTGCATCTGAAGTTCTTAGTAAGTTGTTACAATATTCTTACAGTAAAATATAGTATATATAAAATCGTATAGTGTCAAAATAGAATATTTAACTCTATGGTGCAATACAAGAGCAAGAAAATGAAAAACTGAAGAAATAGCTGTCTGTTATCAGAGTTACTCTGGAGACCAAAACTAAAGGAAGTCTGAGGGAAGTAAGCAAGCTGCACATGTGAGCATCTCGGTTTGAGGTGGATGAATGAAAGACTTCCTTTAGAATTGTCTCTCATTCCAAACACCCTCAAGCAACAAATGGTGTCATCTGTAAGATTTAGTTCTCTGCATCAGACCTTAAGAGCTGAAGTAACAGACTAGATGGTAAAAAACATAACCTTCTTGGACACGGATTGTTCTCAAGATGTGCTAGCTTTTTTGTAATGCTGTTTCAGTAGCACTTCCCTAATTTTAGTGTTGTTTTTTTCAGAACACTGGTGAAGGAAGCATGATATGGACCAGAGGATTACCTAGATTTATCAATATTAAAGTGTTATTTAACAACACTTTGATTAAACCAAAGTTTGTAAGCAGATAGTCATCATTTACTACTCCTGATACATTAGTCCTAATTACTCTGAATGTAACATTGTATCAGGTGATGTTTTGAATCATATTGTTTTCATAGGTCACATCTTTAAATGTCAGTCTTGAACAATCTAAATAGTTCTGTGATAACACTGGATTTCCCAAGATGTCATGTTAATGTTTAAGACAGAGCTCCCTTTAGATAAGTTCTGCTGCAATGTCATATGAACTCAGACAAGTTCAGAAACTGGACCAAATGAGAAGCTAGGAGTAAAACACTGCACGTGCATGTAGGGGAGTCTGATCTACTAAGTTTTATGTTGTTCTCTTTGGAAAAGAGAAAATGAAAAATTCATTTCTGTGCTTATGACCAGAAATATCAAGACAATTTATACATTAGACTTCTAGCTTGCCTTGTGAGGTATTGGAATTTGTATTCTGAAGAGAGCAAAATGGGACTGGGATTAGGATGCTAAATGAGTACATGGATAAATGCACAGAAGTCTTTTTTTCTATTTCTTTTTTCTTTCTGAAAGGGCATCATATAGGCAACTGAAGTCTGGTATAATCTCACAGACTATGTTCATGGATCTATATTCAAAGTATCTCTGAAAGTTATGCTGAGTTCAATTTTAGAGAAACTTTTGCAAACTTTACCCTAAGAAGATCTGGAATCTGATATCTCTCTACAGCACTCCATTCCAGGGTTAACTGTTTAACTTGAGAGCTACTGATGCTATCCCATATCAAAGGGGGTTAAAATGAAAAGAGAAGAAAAAGAAAAAAAAATATTAAAAGAGAGTCAAAGGTCTCAATACCAAACCACTAGCTTATATTCTTTTCCCTGACCTCTTACTGCATCACAACTCTACACACCTTTTCAAAACCTGTGATTTTTTTTTCCATTTTGAAAAGAAAGTAAAATTTGTGTGAAGAATAATGTGAAGCACTGTCTTCAGACTAGATTTAAACTCATACTTGGCCTAATTTTAGTTTATAAAATTCCTTTGAGAAACTAACTAAAATTTAATATGGGGAGGTGTGTATAATGTAACTATTATAAAGAAATTCAGACATTACTTCGATATCCTGGAAGACAGATTTTGAATTAAGGAGAATGCATGCAATAAAAATGTTACCAAAATGATTAGCATAAGTAACTGAAAAAATCTGATTATAAGAAGGTAAAGTAGTTTAACACACGACTACATTCATAAGTATGAAATATTATAATTCTATTGTCTATTCTTCCTGTGAAAAGTTAGCTCCTTCAGGAATGTCTTAATGAATAATAAAACTGACTTGATTTTCCCACTGCAGTCAACTTTGCTGTCAGGCTATTAATGATTCATAATGACTGTATGCTTAATAGTTTTATGCCAGATAAAAGCCATCCAACAGAAGCAAGTAGCCAGTGTCACTCCTGCAACTGCTCTCTTGATATTTTCAGTACTATTGGTAAAAACAATCTCTAAAAATGCAGAACAGCTGAGCTGAAATGGGAAAATGGTTTTAAATCACTCAATAACATCAGTGATGAAGTCATATAAAATTCTTTATTGCATTACCTCTGCTGTAGAAGAAAACACAGAGGACTAGATTGCATGCTGTTTGTAAAAGATGTCATATTTTCCTATTCATATAATTTCATATTCTTGGATATTTTATTTTCACAATGCAGTCATTTGGATAACAGAACTAGCCAATGCTTAAATGAGAACACAATGTGTACTCTGAGAATAGCTGAGCAGAATAACACTCAAATCAGTTCTGCACAAGATGATAAATACCCGGACCGCTCTGAAGCTGTAGGAGTTTATCTACTGTATATGTAAATGTTTTTCTTTGCTTTGAGGAAAGCCTTTGCAAGAACAATGTCCTTTAACAAAGGTCTAAAAATGCATGTGAAAGCCAAACATAATAACATTGTTATTCTGCCACTTATTAACAGAACAACGGGTCTTACAACAATTAGATATGAATATTGCAAACTGAATTTAATATTAAGCTGTCTTTGAAATGCCACTTTGCAGCAGGTTTTCAAATGCTTAAAGCACAGCAGGAGGCTAACTCCATCTTCAAATATTAAATCAAAACCTTTTTCTAACCTGATAAATCTTTCTGAAAGCAAGTTCTCTTATTCAAGAGAGAATTATTAAACTATCAGGCAAGAAAACTGAACCGCCCAGCCTATTCTTGGCACAAGGTATATACCCACAATGATTAAAAACAATAATGAAAAGGATTAACAACATTTTAGAACAGTGTCTGAGAACATTCTTAACCAAACATAGGTTATAAATTGCTAATAAGTCCAGTGAATTGGAAACAGCACATACTTAAGCATGGTCCCACTCTCAGCTAGAAATTTCACATTAAATACAAGTCACTCAGAAATGTTGCATTCGCTGATCCCTACAGCCAGTTTCATGCCATTGAAAAGATCAAAGATCTCTAGGAAATGGTAAATTCAAGGGCACATCACTTAAGAATACCACAGAAGAATCACAGAGACACATTCTGTGCTTGAATACCTGCTCCTAATAGCAGCAGGAACTGTATGCAGTCTTGATATATTTGGCCCATATTAGTGACAGAAACCACTTATTAAGCTATATAAAACAATACATCTCACAGATTTCAGTCCAATCCACTTTTTAATGTCCCAAGTGAAAAAGCTTCCCTTGGAAGATAGCCTAATAGAGACAATTGGCAGGAAATATACCTGGTTATTTTGCCTTCATTTATCTACTTTTTTCACAGTCTTAGTGCAGTCGTGCCAGCCAATTCTTTTCCGTCCTTGGCAGTTGCAGGACATTTTTAACGTTATGTTTTTCCTTTAAACATTGCTACCCAAGTCTCCAACATTTAGCTTACTAATTTCCACCCCCGCCACCCAGTGTCAACAATTGCTTGTTACCTAATTACCTTGGCTCTTTCCAAACTGCAATTCTGATAATGAAATACCCAGGAAGGAATGCACTGCCTTAGATGGGATCACACCAGAGTCCTAGTGAAAAGGAGTACTATCTTCATACACAGTGGTGAAGTGCTTTGCTCCAAAACTAGAACGGCATTCTTTGGCTGTCACATCACAGTTCATGTTTAATGTCCTTCTTCAACACACATAAAATCCTTTCAGTTTCTGTCTTCCCTTCAGTGTTGGTATTTAAGATTATTTTGCTTTTGCTAATTCACACCAGCTCAGCATGTAACTGACTTTGCTGTTTTCTATCCTAATCTCTCTGGGATGCCTTTTATCACTCTTCTGTCCTTGTCATTAATCCCCTCAATGCATTTACTGTCTCTTCCAAATTATTAATGTAGAGGTTAGATAGAAGAATGAACCTAAAACCCACCAGTATTCCATAACCTATTTCCCCATATCAGGAAAAAAAAAAACAAAACATCAATTAGTTGTCTCACATATAATTTTCATTCATTTAGCTTGTAATTCTCATGATTATGGTCCTAGCTTTTTTTTTTTTTTTTTTTTTTTTTTTGTATATGAAACCAAAATTTGCATGCATTTCATCTGCTGTTCTCTTTTCTTTCCTTTGGACTATTTCCATAGCACTATAATATTTCTCTGTGATTACTCTGCATGCGTGACCTCAAAAAACCTACCACTGTTGTTTCCAAATTAGGATACAGGCAGGCACATGTCTCAGAGGAAGGCAGCAGGCCCTGGATTTCCCTCTCAGCTGGTAGCTGCTGCCTCCCAGGTGAGACTGGTGCCAACCAAGAGGTTTTAGTTTTTTTCCAGAGAAGTTTTTGTGCAGGGAGGCACAGTCCCAGTTGGACTACTGTGCTTTTAGTGGCCACATACTAGCCAAGTCTGCCGTGTGGTTGCCTGAGTGCTTCTTCATGCCTGCTCCACATCTAAGCTCACCTGCCTGACTTTAGGCTGGAGAAAAGGGGATGCTCAGGCAGCCAACAGTGATCTCATCTAGGGGAAGTGGAAATAACAGCACCATGTTTTACCACCCTGTTCACACTGAGTAAATATCAATATACAATTCAGCTCATTTTCACAATAGAGATCTTTTGAGTGTAGGGGCCCAAGAGCATTCATGATCCTGGGAAAGGGGCATTATGTTTGGGATATAGAATTTCACTTGGTGTTCATATACATAAATAAAGACTCACACGGTACCTGTACCCTAATAACACTGGGAATTTATAAACTACAGCAAGCTGCATCCCCTCCCAGTATCAGTGCTAACAGGTATATCTCTCTGTATAAATATTTAATCCCATTTAGCTACAGTGTTGCATGCTCATGAATAGGTACAGGAGGCTGTTAAGACATAAGTATCTTTCCCTCATGTATTAGTGGACCTACTTTCTCTGTAGCATATCTTTTCTCAATGTACTTTATAAACCCTGTGTGTTGCCTTTGAAATTCCCTAACTAATATGAACATATTGTGTGTATTTGGTTTCAGCTCTCCTTTTTATGTTCTTACAAGTGTCATCGACTGTCTCACAAGAGCTAAGCTAGCAGTTTTAAATTCTTTGTCTTTTGTGTAGTGGGCTAATGCAGAAGTTCATCATTATTATCTTTTTATTTATTTATTGGTTGTTAATAACTTTATAAAAAAAAAAAAAAAGGTTGCTGTCACGGCAGTCTTTTTGTCTGAAACTGTGGCAGTGGTACTGTGTTTTTACTGTGATGTTACTGTCCACCATCTTCTTTTTCACCTCTCCACTTGAGAGGATACCTTCAATTTTCTTTTCACTTACGAGAATCATACCAGTATGCTTCAGCTGTGCCCATCATTTCAGAATTTATAAATGCAATTAATTTGCCTGTTTCTTACAGATATAAATACTTCAATTCGATTCAATGTAATTCCATCTTCTGCCATACTTTCTTACGTAAAGAAGTTCTTGTTTCTTGTACTTTCTTGTTTCTTTCAGCCTTACACAGAATACAATGTGACTTCTTGCAAAAATCAGATCTGATTTAAGATCTACCATCCTATTTTCTTTCTGCAATCAGACAAAACCAGACCAATCCAAACCACACCAAACCAAATAAAAAGTATTCTTAGAAACCTCAAACTTGAAACATTTTTTAAAATATTTGCTTAAATTGAAGCCTAAATAAATCAAGGAGGTTGATTTCTTATCCATAACTTTTTCTATCTTTTATAGTTATCAGTGCCAATCTATCCCTTCTCTTACCCATACTGGTATGGGAAGAAAAACTTGCCTTCATTAATATTGGTCTATTTTCAGTTAACTTCTAAAAATCCTGAACTCATTCTAACTATACTCTATAAAGCTAGTTATACTCCATAAAGCATAGTCATGTGTGTCTGAGTTGTTGGAAATTCCCTGGCATTTCTTAGGAAGCCTGTCATTTTCATTTTCATGTTCTTAGCTGGATATCTGAAAATGGATGATGCTACCCTGCCCGAGCCCCAAGTCAACTTTCATTTTCTAGAGAGCCAAGAAAAATATTAGATGTCTCTGTTCTTTTTCAGCATTTGCCTTTTAATTATTTGGGGACTTCAATTATCTTAGTAGGTTGTCTCAACAAGATTACCTTTTCCATGACAAAATATCTGTTGGAGTCACCAAGTTTAAAATGTTCTATATGTGATCTCTTAATTTCCTTTCGTTGCACCTATTGTCTCTTATTTCTTAACTCAGTACCTATCTTATGCCTTTTGCTCATCAACATGATGTTTGCCTGCCTTGGTTTCCTTTGCCTTTCCCAATTCTTCAACTATCTTGCAAGGCTGAGAACCACTCTACTCTCAAATGAAACCAAACAACAGATACAGATAGGATTAATGTTTATGTTGTTTAACTGTATCTCATCAAAAATTTAGGTGTTTAGCCTCTATTTTTAATCCAGTGAGAATTACATTTCCAGCCTGTGATATAACCCATACACATTCCCAAGCTAGGTGAAATAAATCAATTTCTTAGGAGATTTACTCTGGACATATCCAGCTCTTTCCACTACTATTGACAGAGACTGGATACTGATTTTAACTAGATGCTTCCTGTACTGAATGGGTTGAATTCAGAAGTGGCAACTTTTATGCCTGACATTTACCTTAAAATATTATATTTCAGCGACATTCAGCAAAACTCCACATTGCAAGAAAAATATGTTCTTTCATGCTTTTGAAATCGACTATCATTGGACAAAGTCATTAAAAGTGGTAGATGGCTGTGATTCTATCTTCCAGACGAGCATCAGCATTCATTAATTCACCTTTGTAATTCTCATTCTTTTCCTGACTTGCCTGTCTTCTGGAAGTAGAGCATCTGGCAATCAAATGGAAATATTAAATCATGAAGAAGTGAAAAAAGTAACGCTGCTTAAACCAAAGTATGAAATAGAAATTAAGATAATAAACATTTTGCTTTCTTTTGTTAGGGAAAAATTGTAGTTAGTGTGTTTTGCATCATTAGTGGTTATGGTATGATGTAGACTTGGAGAAATAATGTTTTTAGGCAGTACCCCACTTCCCAAGCAATTTAATGTTTGGTATCTTTTAAGTGTCAGCTGCAATGGATTTCACACAAGCATGGGTGGTGAATATCACCTGAGTGGGAGAAGTGAGTTTCAGCATATTATAGTAGAGACATGTAACAACACAGATCCTCTACAACCTGAATACTCGTTTTAACAGTCAGGTGGTTATTTATACATGGGTAGCACTATAACACTTTAAATATATATATGTAAGTAGTAATTTAATTGTCCATAGTTGCTTTTCAATGGGTCTAATTTTAACATTTTAGAATTTAGAGCCTACATGACTAGATTAGTCTATATATTTTTTTTAATAGTGAATAGACAGAAAAAAATCCAAAACACATTAACTGCACATGCCATGCATGCAAGGTAAGATGGATCATCTTCCAGAGATGCTCTCTCCACTAAACATGGAAAAATCCAACTTTTAAATACTTTAAACACCATAACTATGAAAAAAGAATGTAAAAGGAAGACTTAGATGTCTGAGTGGTGAAGCTAGTTTTGTGCTTAGCATTTAGTTTACAAACAGGTTCCAGTCTTAAACTAGAGGAAAAGACAAGATTTCATATATCTTTGTTTTATTGCCTATTGGCTTCCTTGGGAATCCTCCAGCAGTGTTTTTGTTGTGAGACTTTCATAGTGCTCTCTCCAGCAAGCCTGTGTTCCCAACTAGGTGCAGACACTGAAGCTTTGGGCCTTGCAGAACCCAAGAAAAAAAGAGGCACGGTGCATTTGGTGGTCCAAATGAGCACCCAAGAAAAAAAGAGGCACGGTGCATTTGGTGGTCCAAATGAGCAAGTGAAAAAGTTAGGTAGAAGGGTAAGCTTGTTGCAAAGTTTGTGAATATTTCAAGAGTACCATTATACCTAAGTGAATCTCCTGTTTTAGTCCCGGTCAGTTGCCAGTAACCACAAGCCACATTAAGTAAGGAATCCACAGTGATTACTGCAGGTGTTATATGAGGACAGACATTGGGAAAGAAAGTCCTCACCTGTCATGATCATAAGCCTTACTGCGGTTATAGAGAGAGCAACACCTGTGACTGACACAAATTCTTCACTCTTTTTATAATGCATCTCCTTTGGATCAGCAGCTGCTGCAAACACTGTCTGTAGGTAGAGAAGTGCAGGTGCTTAAGAAGGGAATTAGCAGTAATACAGGCATCTGCTTGGTTGCGTCTCATGGAAGATCTCTGTAAGCCACTTGGAACACAGAGCCAAGCCTTGAGCAAACATTTCACTGATGCAGCCAAGTGACATCTAGAGATTCAAAACAGCGAGCGAAGTACATTGGACTGAGAAATATCCTTACCTCAGCAGCATTTGTTTATAACTTAGGCATAATATATGATGCAGTTTCTGAGCTGTGTGATTTATCCAAACATCTAAAAGAAAGACATAACATTGCCAGAAGCTTATTCTGGGGTGTCAAAGCAGATTCAGGTTTTCACATCAATGGCTGACAATCCTGGCTCTTTCACTGAAGAGGCTGTCAGTGCTTTTCAGAACATGTTCTCAAAAAAATAAAAAAATAAAAAAATCCCTGCACTAGGGGAAATGTCTTAAAAGCAGTTACAGACAATTTTCTGGGAATTGTGAAAATAACATATATTGCGAAATGCTGTTCACAACAGCATTGAAAATTAGCACTGTTCTGTATAGTGTTTCTTGCAGAAAATCACGCAATGTGATTACATACCTCTTGATAGGAGATGTCAGCTCCTGTGTTACAGCCAGATTCTAACCTGTATAATTACTTTCTGCTTATCTAAATTCCTCTCACAATTTCAACTGAATAAGATCTATTGTTTTAGTTCACATCCTAAAATGCCGAGAAGTGCAGTGTTAATGTACTTCTAACCAAAGATGCATTTTGTTCATTACTTTCATGAGAACTTTCTCTTACGGAGAATGTTAGGCCAATTATCTTTGTATAAGAACTTGATGTAGAATTTTTGCTAACATCAGAAACAAGAGAACTTGTAGCCATTGGATGTCACTATTAGGTAGAAAGCCTGAAGGCTTGATGTCTTTCAATAAAATTAGAATTTTATATGTAGTATATATTTACCAGATATATTAAAATATTATACATATTAACATATATATTATATACGCATTCAGAACAGAATTGACACAACTAAAAATAAAAATAAAAACAATGAAAATCCTTGTTGTCTAAAGTAGGCTAAAAAGTACGAAAGGAACTTCCATGACTTTTCCCTGTCTCAGAATTTACAGTTTATATTTGCATAATTTACAAAGCCTTTCAGAACCTTCTGCTGCTATACAGTTGGCTGAGATGAACAGATGAAATGGGTAAAACCTATGCTTTACCAGTAGTCACGTCAATTAAATCTTAAATACTGATGGACTTATTCTAGCACTTTCAGAAATCAGCAGACATCTATGTTTATTAACTTGAGAGCCAAAGCTCCTGATCACTATTTGTTGCCCTCTACTGCTGTTTGTTGTTGTTGTTGGTTGGTTGGTTCTTTTTTTTTATTTATTTATTTTCTAAGAATACATTTTTCACAGAAGCTAAATCAATCTCTGGAACAACCTCCCCAGGTTTGTGGTAGAGTCCCCACCACTGGAGGTTTTCAAGATGCAGTCAGACAGGGTGTTAGATAATGTCATCCAGGACGTGCAATATCTTACCATGTACCTTGGGTTAGGTCTTTTCCTTCAATCAGCCCAGCCTTCTGACAGCTGGCAAAAAATTCTTGTTTATACATATTTTTGTGCTTCATACCCCTATCTTAAAAAAACACATTTATTTTTTTTCTGTAACAGTTCAGAAAGGCCAGATGAAAAAAGACATCAGAAAGAAAAGGTCATCAATCATGTAAATAAAACCCTTATGGAAAAGGACAGACTTCAGGATGCGGAAGTAGCCTTTGCTTTGGCATTTCAGTGCTCTACTTCGGTTTTGGCCATAGCTTTCACATATATTTTGAACTATTACACATGTAATATTGAATCCCAACTCTTAGCCAAGTTAATACAACCAACTATTGAACTGATTTTAGTATTAAGCAAAAAAAATAAAAATAAAAATAAAAATAAAAATAAAAATAAAAATAAAAATAAAAATCTGTATAAGAAAAGGAAGAAGGAAGGATACAGTACCAAGAATGTTCTAGAGTATGATTTTGAATTCATCAATTCAAGTAAATGAAACAAACAAACAAACAGAAATAAAACAAACAGATTTTTCCTTCATGCACCTAACTAGGTGTAAAGAGACAAAGTTAATGGTATTGTTACTAGGACAAGTCAGGTGAATAATTTTATCTATGTTCAGTTTTCCAGCTGTAACCTATTTCTTTACCTTACTGGGTATATTATAGGGATATAATATACCCCTTACTGGGAATATTATAGGGATAAATTAATTTTAAATCTGTGAGACTCTGAGAAAGCATGGTAATGAGTTCAAAAAAATATATATAAATAATTACAATTAAAAAGCTGAGTGTATGAACCAAGGCTGACCTGGGCTTCTTATACTACTCCACTACCACCCCAGGACAGAAAGTAAAACTATACAACAGGTAAGGAATTACATGTGTTATACCTTTTGCCGTCACGTGCTGCTAAGTTCTCAGGCTCCATTAAGTGTTCCCATTCCCACAGTCCCTACAGGGTCATAGTAATTTTGCATAATTCTTAATGACAGTTTCACAACAAAAGCAACCTACCTATGTATCTCAGAATGATGGGTGGGTTTTGATCTAGTAGTTATGGGTTTCAGCAGCACCTAAGTGAAACACTATTTGTTGTTTATAGTTACTTTTCTGTTAAGTGGAAAATTATACACTCCCTAAAAGACTAAGTTGGTGGTACTATTCCAACTCAGTAGTGATTGACATATGCCAATTTACTTGTCATCATTTTCATCATGGCAGTATTAACATTTTCTTAACTGAACTACATTTTTTCTCACAAACCAATTTTTATAGCAACTTCTTAGTGCTATGAACATGTATTTACTACACAATAAGATGAAAAAGAATAAAAAGAAAAGAAAATACATATTCATTATCATACATGTAATTTAGTTTGGGTAAACTGGAAGATGCTTTCAAAAATCAGCTAACATGAAAAGCATACTTGATAAACATGAATCCTTTTTATAATTTACACTCTGATTTTTCAGCATTCTGTTCTGACATATCAGACTATTCTATTATTTAAATATATTTTTTATTAAAAAAGAAACAAAATAAAATAATCTACAAACATATGTCAAGTGAGATCCTCTAAAAAGACACGAAGCTGTTCATATACCTAACTGAAAATGTTCAGAAATTTAACTGTAAGCACACAGAATTGAAAGTGGATATATTCTACTTCCAGGTTGAAGCAGTGGAAAACAGGAATTGTATGTACACTCATTTATTAAGCTTTCTAAATTTCATACACATGCTCAGTGCAGCAGCCAGAAAAGAGTTAAAAGTCTTAACTTCCAACTACTTTGAATGTAAGAACAACAGAAATTTAGAAGCCTCAATATCTTTTTGGATATGGAGCAATACACACAGCAAATTTTAAAACTGGAAACCATAAAAGTAAAGGGAGAACAAAAAAAAATCAGAAAAAAAGTATACACTTGCACATTACCATTCTTATAAGTGCTTCCCAATTCGCAGAAGCTGAAATACTGACATTTGCTTCATATTTGGGAAGGAAATGAACAGTTTTTGTTGAGGTCAGCTGCCTTTGGGAGCAGCAGTAATGCATGCAAGTCCCTGGGCTTTACTACAGGTTAGTGGAACTCTTTGACTCAGCCACTGTCAAAACCACGTGACTGGTTGCTCAGCGTAACCTCACCTGCTTCCTTACATGCAGCAATGTGTGGCTAGACTATCACCAAGCAAAATATTAACAAGGTCATAGTAGTGTAACACACTCCTATAACTCAAAGATTACAAAAGACATTAAAATTCTGATGCCCCATTCATAAGGAGAAGATTGTAATGAGAACAGAGAATGGCACAACATTAATTCATTGTATGACAACGAATATAATGAGAATGGGAAATAGTACAAACATAACTCATTCTTGTTACAGCGTTAAGATTGTAATGTCATGGTTCATATCACATACTTAGAAAGAAAGGTATGGCAGAAGAAGAGTTGCAATGTTAAACACAGTTAATCTGAATTCAGTACACATTATTATATACATAATATAATACAAAAATGAAAAATTACTTAGAAATGGTTTGTGAAAATTATTATAATTTCTCCACACATTTTTGTTAACATTGTATCAATGCCTCTGATATGGACAGTTGCAATGTGTGTCTATACTTATTAAAAATAGAATTGTTCTCAAAATCATTTTACTCATACATATCTTTAGAAATCTATTACAATTAAAAACAAAAATATTGAGGACAGTACCTGTGTTTCTCATGACGAACATTAATTTGCCAGAACAGAGACAGTCATTTAGTCATTTTGTCTGACACAGAGAAATGAAATAAAAAGTCATAAAAGAAGTGATACATTTACCTCCTGAAATTATTGAATAATTTTAGTTATTGCTCATCTACTATTCACTTAGTGATGTGCAATATCCTACCTAATGTAGTAGACTTTAACGAAGCATTTAACCCATAAGACATTAAAAATCTTTGACCATCCATCTGAGAGTTTGCCAAAGCCCAAAGCAACTTGTTTCATTTATTAGGTGCTAGCCAAGATCATCAAATCAATACATTTTATTTTGGTTTTTAAAGTAAAACATTAACTTTGTGGTCGCTTCTGCTAACTGAAAAAGGAAATGTCCTCAAAGACACTCCCTGTATATTAAAATTCAATGCCAACAGGCAATTTCAATGTAGTAATGATACTACTAGACATTATCTACTTAGTTACCTTGCAACAGAGAAAAGTCTGCATCAAGAGGTCCAAAGCCTCCTTTGGTCCTCTTTACTTGCTCTTCATCTTTCTGATTTCTGCATTCTTGATTGCTCCACTGTCTATTCATTGTATGAAGCTGGGGAGCCCTCTACATATTGCAAACCTACTTTATTACCAGGGGGCTCCTTTTGGACGTGTTTGACTTCTACCAAGCTGATGGGGATCCACCTCAACCTCTCACCTCTTGGACAACTGATCTACTTAAAAAGGGGGAGCATTAGTATCACAGACTCTGCTTTTAAAAGAAAATAAAAGTATCCATGATCAAAACTACAGTATAGGGACCAGCAAGTAGAAGAGCCATTAACAGTTTATTCATAATTTTAGGTTAAGGCTGTTCTCCATTTGTGATACCTGACCATAGAAACCTAGATACAGTCTTCAGAAACACTTCGGGATAGGACACGGGGTGATTTAGGGAGCTCCCAAACTCTACATACAAGCTAACATAAGTAGCAAAAGCATCCAAATTTCTTAAGTAGCTGGGAAAACTACATATCTAGTTCATACTTGCAACGTCAGTTTCAGGAAAACACCTAAAACATTACTTTCTGGGTATTGGTCAGCAAAAATCTCTTTGTGTGTCTTGGCCACTGTTAAACCCACTGTGATACAAATATCAAAACAGTACAAGGAGAGAAGAAATAATCACATATGTATACAGCAACAGAAGACTATATATACTCTGGAAGCACTACCTCCAACTCTGTACACAAGTATATTGTTCTCACTTTGGTTCTCTTTATGCACACAGGGTTTGAAACTCCTCGCACACTTGCAGGAATTGCATTTCACCATTTCTTATTTATCGGAGTTTATATTCCATGTATCTTTTTTTCTGCATTCACACATAGAGTATGAATTTTTATCAAATAAAATTAGCTTCCAAGAGGCAATTGAAAAGCAGATTTGTAACTTAAAAATGATATTCATGTTTAACGTCAAACAGGCAGCATTTTTAAGTGATTCTAGAGATGTAACAGAACAGCATCACTTTTTTTTCCTTAACAGAGAAACTCTATTTCCCCATTGTTTTTATAAAGGTATGAGGTTCTGTGTACTGGAATATTCCAGAATCACTGAAAGACTGAAGCTGGAAGGAACCTCTGGAAATCACCTGATCTGACCTCCCTGCTCAAGCAGGGCCACCCAGGACAACATCCAGATGACTTTTAAACAACTCCAGGAATGGATACTACCACCTCTTTGGGCCAATATTGTCACCTTCGTTGTAAAAAAGAAGTGTTTCCTGATGTTCAGATGGAATCTCAAGTGTTTCAATTTGCACCTATTGCCTCTTGTCCTGTCACTGGGCACCACTGAAAAGAGCCTGTCTCTTTTCACTTGGCTTTGGCACCCTCCCTTCAGGTGTTTATACGTGTTGATGAGATATCCCCCTCAGCCCTCTTTTCTCTAGGCTGAAGAGTCCCGGCTCTTTTCACCTTTCCTTACAGGAGAGGTGCTCCAGTCCCTCCCTCATGTTAATGGCCCTCCATTGGACACTGTCCAGTAGCTCCATGTCTCTAGAGACAGTATTCCATGCTCAGTTTACCAGTGTTGAGCAGAGGTTATCAGTGCTGAGTAGAAGAAATATCCAAAACAATTTGCTCCTGAACTAGGGAAAAATAATAATAAAAAATAAATAAAATAAATTAAAAAAAAATGCTCTGCATTTGGAAGAAAATCTAGTAGATTTCATCCAAAAAGTTTAGGACTTTGAGTGTGTGGTGATTTTACTCAGGTGGGCAGCTGAGCTCCACCACAAATGCTCTCTCACTCCCCCTCCTCAAAGGGAAAGGGGGAGAAAATATGATGGAAAGGGCTCAAGGGTAGAGATAAGGACAGGGAGATCACTCAACAATTATCGTCACAGGCAGAACAGACTCAACACAGGGAGATTAGAGAAATTTATTACTTATTACTAGCAAGCTAGAGAAGTAAGAAACAAAGAAAACAAACTAAAAAACACCTTCTAAAACACCTTCCAAAACACCCTCCACCCCTTTCTACTCACCCCCCAGTGCGAGTGGCACAGGGGAACGGGAATGGGGGCTGCAGTCACTCCCTAACGCTTTTTGTCTCTGCCTCTCCCTCACGGTCCCTCTCTGCCCCTGCTCCCCGTGGGGTCCCTCCCACGGGATGCCGTCCTTCCCGAACTGAGCCTGCGGGGGCTGCCCACAGGCAGCAGCCCTTCAAGAACTGCTCCCACACGGCTCCGTACCACGGGGTCCATCCCCCAGGAGCAAACTGCTCCAGCACGGGTCCCCCACGGGCAGCAGCTCCCCCCAGACCCCTGCTCCTGCGTGGGCTCCTCTCCACGGGCTGCAGCTCCGGCCCGGGGCCTGCTCCTGCGGGGGCTCTCCATGGGCCGCAGCCTCCTCCAGGCCACATCCACCTGCTCCACCGGGGGCTCCTCCACGGGCTGCAGCGTGGAGATCTGCTCCGTGTGGGACCCATGGGCTGCAGGGGGACAGCCTGCTCCACCAGGGGCCTCTCCACAGGCCGCAGGGGAACTGCTGCTGCCTGCCTGGAGCACCTCCTGCCCTCCTGCTGCACTGACCTTGGGGGCTGCAGGCCTGGTTCTCACTCCTTACTCTCCCAGTTGCTGTTGTACTGCAGGTTTCTTTTATTTATTTATTTATTTATTTTCCCCTTTCTTAAATCTGCTCTCACAGAGGCACAAATAACATCACCTATTGGCTTGGCTCTGGTCAGTGGTGGGGCCCTTTGGAGCCAGCTGAAACTGTCCCTCATCTGACGTCGGGCAGCTTCTGCACTCTTCTCTCAGAAGCTACCCTGCCCCCCCCCCCCCCCCAAAGCCTTGCAATGCAAATTCACTCCAGAATGATATCAACATCTGAATGTGAACCCTTACTATATAATTGGCAATCTAAAACAGATTTATTGTGATAAAAATAACATTTCATTTATTTTGATCTTCTTTAAAAGTAAAGATATAATATTAACAAAACTATAAAATTGTACCATATGGAACACTTAGAGTACTCATTTGTCCAGAAGACTATTCTTTGTCAACATTTGGAATACTATTTTCAATAAATTGGCTAAAAAGTAAAGGAAATTGCATTTATGTGGTTACTGCTTTTTTCTAGCCTGGGTGGATTTATTTGATCCTGTATTTATACAAATAAGTACATTCCAAATTTGGTAAATACGTTTTTTATAGGATTAGTTACATTTGAGTATCTATATTGCAATCAAGTGCATTGTCAAATTGAGAGGTGCAAAGACAGTGAGAAGAGGAAAAAATGTGATTGTGTGAGGGATGTTATGATAGTTCTGTATGCGTAGTACATGCATCCCAGGAGGCAATTGTGCATCTGTTACGTATATTTATGTATTTTTTATTTGTAATTTTTGAGATATTTAAGATTTATGGTGATAGATTCTTTCCCCTTAAAGACTATAAAAGGAAAATATTCAACAAGGGTACAATTTTGTTAGTGAATGAAGTGAGCGGGGTGTGAAAGTTGTGCATGTGGTAAGCTCTGTGAAGGTTAAAAAATCTGTTTTAACACTTAGTAGCCTTTCTGCAGTGGCTTTCAAAATACTTTCAAAACAAGACTCTAATAGATTTGATCTATGTGCAGCTAAAGTATGCTTCTGTTCATTATAATGACAGAAAGAGGGTAGGAAAACAATTGCTAGATGTTAAAGACTAACAGAGAAATGATGAAGACATTTTGTGAGTGAAAAGAAAAATCCTAAAGTCTCAGGGAGTGAAGAAAGTGATGATAAATGAATACAGCAACACAAGGGTAAAGAGACGGAAATGATAAAATGGCTAAAGAGACAGACAGTTTTATACAACTAACTTATTTGAAGAAACAATGCACTGCCTTGTACTGTAATGACATCTCCTGACCACTGAATTTTCTATGAAGAAACAGATGAGTCTTCTACTAGTTTCCATTATACAGCATGTATTTCTTAGTCTCTGTTATATAGGAGATTAAAAAAAATAAAAACACCTTCTTCAGAAAATTCTTAGTTTTTTTGGAGGGCAGAGGATAATATTTCTGGTGTTCAATTTTAACTCTTTGAAATGGTGACTTGTGTATAGCCTCTTCTGAGCATAAAACGACCATCTACAGGAAGAAACAAGCAGGCATGCCTCAAGGCACAAACAAACCAAAAAGAAGCTGCAACTTCCAGGTTATTCAGTTCTACTGTTGTCTCTTAAATGGTTTCCTGAAGTTTCTTCTAAAACATATCAGTCACTGTTGGAGACAGGCTATTAGACCAGATGAACTGCTCATCATACCCAGTGTGTCAAATGCTATATATAAAGCTAAAAAACACAATGAACTTTAAAGATAGATATGGAGCAAACCCTGAAAGTGGAAATATAAATTTGATATACAATATATTCTTCTCCGATCTTTGTTATTTCAAAGCAATCTTCATTTACCTGAAGAAAAGAAGAAATTGAAACTTTTAAAAGAGTTCCAAAACTGTAAGTAGAAAAGCTATTTTTACTAACTATGGCATAAAAGCATATTTTCTTATACTTTCAGTGAAAAAGCTCTAATAACTCATATTTGCCTCAGTTGGAAGGAAGAAGTCAAGCTGTTACCAAATTTTTCTCCATTGCCTAATTGCAGTTTATAAAAGATTATTATTATTATTAAAATATTAAAAGATTATTATTATTATTAAAATATAGGATAACTCTTATCAATAATATTATACTACATTGAAAAATCATATACTACATTTACTACATTAATTATAATTTACTACATTTACTACATTAAAATCCTATACTACATATACTACATATACTACATTTACAAATCATATATGAATATAATGGTATATTTATCAGTTAAAATTTCCAGTACCGATCTACCCATAATTTCTTAGCTACTTCCAGAAATGGCATACTAATATCATTTATATAACAAATAATATATAATATAACAGATAATGACTTTGCTATCAAGAAAGAGCAATACAAATACTTTAGTGTTATACCTTGTCTCAACACCTGACAATATATGCTAAGTGATAAACTGCCTCAATCAACTAAAACCCTTAAAAGAAAACTTGTTTTGAAGTAAAAAAAAATCAAAATACAAACAAAAGACATTAGATAAATCTGTTTGTCATAGATAAATGTATTATTCTCAGCTGAAATAGACATTTTCTGACACTGTTTTTTGTGAGCTACAGTATTGATACAGATCTAGTCCAGTATTATTTTATATTTAATGAAGAAATTTGTGTCAATACTTATGTTACAGAAACAGGTATTCACAAACATTTGAGCAGAGAACTTAAGGGGGAAAGAGAGAAGCACATCTTTACGCATGCTTACTAATCGAATTTCTGACCCCCTAGCAAAATTGTCTCTACTAGAATAATTAGGCAATAATTAATGTTTCAGCACAAGTGCTAGAAAGACAGGTATTCTTATACTAAGTATTTTCAGATAGTTTCCTTTGTTATTGTAATGAGAGTCTACCACCTTAAGTTAACAATAGGAAGAATAGAGTCTTTGATTTAACTTTTCTTTTGAACAATTGTGCAGGTTTGTTTGTTTGCTTGCTTGCTTTGGGAATACTACAATAGGAAAGTATTCTCTGAAGGCCCCATATATTTAAAGTGGTGGTGAGGAGAGACTAATTTTGCCCATTACAGTAGCTCCATAAGAAGATTCAAGTTACTTTTTTTTTTAATTTTGAAACTTTTATTTTTCCAGCATTTTTGTTAAACAGCTCCATTCATCAGTAGAAGATAAATCAATGGGTTGCAGTTGAAGACAGCTATTTAAGATGTTTACACTTAACTGGCATGTTAAAAATTAAAGAGTCAGAGTCAAATCCAGTGCATAAAAATGTATAAGCACATAAACTATAGCGCTCCATTCCTTGACTCAAGAGGCATCATACCAGCCACTTCATCTCTCATGGGTATGCCCCAAGTTTCAACACTTGATGATTTGCAGTCGTTCTTTGAACATGCTCAGTTGTAAGAACATAAATGTCTGTCTACAGTGGAGTAAACTTAAGACACTAATCTCAGATTTGAAACATTAATTTGAATAAGCCAGCTCACTTATTTTACTGTTTTCATGGTTTCTTGTTATCCTAATCAAGAACAGAACTGCTACTCCTGGCATAGTTCAAGCAATAGTTGAGAAGGATAATTCTGGTACTCAGAACCATTAGCTCTATTACAGTCAATAACATCAGTTATGATGGTTCTTTCTGAAGGACTACACCTTTTATTTAGAAAATGAATTAACACCACACCTGATTAGTAAACATTGCAATGCCCAGCAGACAGCAAACAGAAATAAATGACTGTGGGTTCCTAGGTTAACATCTTCTAGTGTCTCAGGGTTAAATGTCTATTCAAAGGAAAAGCTGAAGACCAATGGAGAGTTCTGGCAAAGAGGCGGGGGTTGGCGGGGGGAGAGAGAGGGAGAGAAGGATGTTAGGATGTTAGGAAGGAATGGAGTAAGAAAGTTAGGAAGGAAGGATATTAGAAGGGAAGGAAGGAAGGAAGGAAGGAAGGAAGGAAGGAAGGAAGGAAGGAAGGAAGGAAGGAAGGAAGGAAGGAAGGAAGGAAGGAAGGAAGGAAAGAAGGAAGGAAGGAAGGAAGGAAGGAAGGAAGGAAGGAAGGAAGGAAGGAAGGAAGGAAGGAAGGAAGGAAGGAAGGAAGGAAGGAAGGAAGGAAGGAAGGAAGGAAGGAAGGAAGGAAGGAACTTTTCCAGTTGTTCATTTTATTTATTTTTTTCCCCAGGAAATAGAATCTTTATCAAAAAGTGAAATTTTTGAGTTAGAGAGCTATACCACACCTCCATCTAGTCAGGAAGTGCCCGTATGTTGGATACATTTGTCCAAATGGAAACACGATCTTCATTTGAAGCTAGGTGACCACCAGTAACAGGTGTTCAAGATGTCTGAAAGAGGTGACATAAATCTAATCCAATAAGTAGCCACTCAACCACTCTTTAAATATTTTATCTAATAGCTTTTTCATACATAAATAGCCTTTCTAGTTTTAATCACTAAGTAGCAGATTCCCTGCTCTAGCACAGCTAATCCTAGTTTCTTCGGACCTCAACAGCACATTACTTGTGTTTCAATTTCAAACTGCCTCATATTTCACCTGTGCAGTGTGGGAAAGCTAAATTCTTCATGACTGGCCCCAGGGATCTGAAATTATGTATTTCCACGGTGAATGCTACATACTGTGCAGATTTCTGTTTCTCTCTGAGCCCCAAGAAAACTGGACATGTTTTTGAAAGTGAACTGCCACAACTGCAAAGGATATTCTAGCTGGTTAGCATTTGTAACTCATATGGCCCAACGCTTTGCATGTGATTGGCAAATATTGTCCAGAGTTTGTAAAGACTACAAAGACAGCATAGAAAATGGCTAGCACTGCTGTAGTTAGGAAAACACATAGCACTGATCTCTGAGCAGGTACTGAATGAATAGTCAGCTCTGGCTAACATAATCCCCAGAATCAGATGTCTTCTTAAAATCCATTACGATAGTATTCCCCTTAGAACGGTAGTTAGTTTCATCAATTCACAGCTTTATGACCTAGCCAATTAATATGAGTGATATCCTGACTTCCGCTCGTAAAAACAATCTCTCTCTAATGCTAGTATAATTTGGAGATATAATACTCAAAGAACTAGGTTTCTGAACACTGAGGATGATACTTTGTAAGAGCTCATATACCATTACACAAAACCTGGATCTCCAAGGTGATGAATCTTCTTTTGAAGATATATGATTGAATAGCACCCACCAAGAATGCATGAAACATTTAAAGCACATAGAGGAATCAGCATTCTGTCAAATACTCCACACACAATTTTCCTCAGACTAACTAAGATGGTAATTCTGAGGTCTCCAGTTTCTCTGCATGTTGCTCTAATTTTTTATACATAGCCTGTTACAATGGACCAAATTTGATTTAGGGACTGACGTATTCATCTCAGTGGAAGTTGCATTCAACTACTTCACATAAGGCTTTAATATGATAGCCATAGCTCTCTAAGAATTTATATTTGTTATATTATTATTATTGTTGTTGTTGTTGCAGGGGGACCTCATAGTGGCACAAAGATAAAAGCTATTAGGATAACTATATCAGGTAGTGGTGCTGATTATTTTGTTTACTCAGCCTTAAGTAAGGTTTCCTGTGAAAAAGTTGGAATTTACTCACTGTGGCAGACTCTGAATTTTTAGTGTTGCTGAGTTTCTTCAAAGAATTTAATGCAAGAATGGATTTTGTTGGATTTCACTCATAAAGAAGGACAGTTTCTGCCTGAATTATTTTTTTTATTTAGTTTTCTTTTGCATTTCCATCCAATTCAAATTTGGCATATTTCATTAAGATGACAGATTTGGGTTTTTGCTTTGGGAAATACTATCACCATTAATATTATAACATGACTTGCAAGAGAGACAGAAATTTGATAGGGAGAAAACTGGTATCAGCTTCTTTAGAGTATAACATATGTCCCATTGTACTATGGACAGACATTTAAAAAAAAATGACCAATGTCAGATATCTGTCTCAACTTGATTACTTTGCAGTTACCATACACATACACATACACACGCATTCACAGAAACGAGTGTGGTGTAGTTTGCCCTTAGAGAGTATTTGGAATATCTTTACCCTATCACCAGAGTTTCAACTCTGATTATCTCCCTTCATCCTTTAATAGAGCCTCTGTCTTCCCATCATCCTCCCATCTGATGACAGGCAGGATCTAGGGGTACCGTGTTCCTAGCCATAGTACCTCACTTAAACACCTGAGTGTGGGAGAGGTAGTTAACACCCTTAGCTGTTTGTATGACTTCACACAATACCAGACAGTTACTATTAATCTTATCATGAAGCAAAATATTTACTACAATAGGTATTACAATCTAGATAGGTAGCTATTACACTCCAGACAGTTAGTAGTATATCCTTGTTCATACTGTCAGCTATTGAGATTTCAAGAGACAGATTTTAATGACTGCTTCCAACAGAGTCAGACTATGATGCCCCTGCATCCTATGTGTAGGGAATCCAGCCATCTTCAAAATCCATCCTTCACTTAGAGACACTTGAGACAAATTAATCCTGGACAACGTAACCACAAAGCTTTCTGAAATTCAATTACTATGTGTTATATGTTCTGTAGAGCACTATTCCCACATGTGAGAAGCAATTTTTTCATTACTATTACTCAACAAATATGTTTGGAAAGGCAGCTTGCATTTGCTTATCATGGTAACATGATTTAAAAATTCAGCCTCTATCTGTGGGTCAGTAATTCTGGATGATGGAGGTCTACTTCTGTTAAAAGTCACAATTAGGGAATTGACTTGGGCTGCGTGACTTTTTTTTCTGAAAAGAAACAAAGAGAAAAAAGGAAGACCTGACAGGAAGAATCCCAAACTTACCCCCAAAATAAAGTAAATGAAAATGTGGAAAATAATTTAAATTGCTTGACTGTCATTTAACAGCTTTCCCAGTTAATTGTCCCATTTTTCTACCTTATATTGGGGTTTATTATCCTATCTCATCTTATCTAGGTCACAACCTTGATGCAAAAGTACTCATTCTCTGTTCTGTAGAATTATTTACATTGCAGAATTAGAGAATTTGGATATTAGAACAAGTCTTCTGCAAGTTTCAGCTTTCATAGCTATGTATGAAGTAGATTTATCTGAGCTTATGCAGTATAAATAGGTAGCTGAAGGGTCAGTCTGCCTGAAAATATCTATAGGCATTAGAGATCAAAGCATTGTAGAGAAAAGCTATTTAAAAATGAAGCTACCTAAATATGAGTTTCATCATAACAAAACAAAACAACAAAACAAAACAATCAAAACATATTATAAATATCCTGGAGAAAAGAGCTATGGAGTGATCAGCAAATGAGCTCATTTAAACTTCTTTTTTCCATCCACACCTTTCTGTAGTAAGTTCTGTCCTCCCCCTGACTCAGACAAAAGTACACCCCAAGTAGTTAGACAAACATCTTTGTAATTTTGTCAAGGCAGAGAGAGAGATTTGATTCATAATTTCTAATGGTAAAATTGAAGGGAAAAAAGTCTTTAGTGAGGGTTTTCTTGGATTTTATTTTATTTTATTTTATTTTATTTTACTTTTTGGTGTTAGTTTAGTAAACTGGGAAACTGTGAACAAGTAAGGCTATCGAGGGCTGCATAAATTCTGCACTTGATCACATCACTTCACAGTTTCTCACATAGCTATGTTATTTACTTGCATGCAAAAATATGTTGTCTTATTCTTTCATTTTGCGACACATATCTGATGGGATCCTGCAGATAGCAGAGAACTCAGTTCTTGTACCCCAAACATGTGAATTGACAGACTGAGTTTCCTTCATTCTTAGAGATTTTTTTCAAACATGAATAAATGGAATGTTTAGAGGGGATACATTAGCACATCCATCCAGATTTATAAATTGATATATTAAAAACAAACAAACAAAAAACTAATTATTTCTTCTTGTATTCACAGGAATCTTTATATTTCTGCTTGCCTCTACTGTGCCAATTTGTTTTATTTTCAGACATATCTGATCTGGTCCACAAGGGAATCACCAGACACATCACAGAAGCTTCCCAACCTCTTGGGAATATGATTGCTTCTTTTTCTTATGCTAGTTCACTTTGTCCTCCAAGTAAGAATTCAAATGTCAATCATTTTTTGTTCAATTTCATGGGCTAGAATCACAAAAATGGCAACCAATCCAATTGCAAATTACTTGATGAATCTTCTTTGAAGAGTTGCCAATAATGCTAATCATCAAATGGTTGAATCCAGCTCTGTAGAAATGCATTTGTGAAGAACAGCAATCTCTGTGACTTTGACAAAGGAACTGCTGACTTGCCTCACTGTTTGTCTTTTGATGTGAAAGAGCAAATCGATTTATAGAGCTTTTGCTTGCAGATGTAGGATATGATTAGTATGCAGAAAGACCTTTCTACAGTGTCATTTGTTTATTTAGCTGTCTCTGCACTCAGCCCTGATTGTGTATACTTAATTAATGTATACAAAGCTAAAAGAAATAAAATCCTGGAATCATGATCATAGAATACTGTACTACATGTCATTCATCACCGGGAAAATGTTATTTATATTTCATTGGCTACAAGGAAGGGAAATGTATACATTTTAAAAACTGTTTCAAAAAAGTCCTTATGTTTGCCAAAAGCAGTCAGTTATAGTTACACCAAAAAAGTGTCAATGAAAGCTGTTTGATTTAAGTAGGAGGTTCTTTTTCCCAGTGTTTAAATTTTTATTCCAAGCAGTTGTTGAGTCTTTATAAAAAGTACCTCTGATGCCTTCCTGAGGTCAAAGTACTCTGTAAAACATCCTGAGAGACCTGAATCATTCCGTTCTTCAAGGCCTTCTGATTTCGTTGCTTGGAAATTTTAGCTGAGAAAGAGTTTAAAGAGGAAGGCAGAGACACTAGAGACCTTCATGTCAATAATGAGTGATCAATAGAAGTCACACACTAGAAAATTGACATTCAGTCAGCAATTCTGTTATTCATGCACATTTTGCATTGTCTATTCAAGTTTGTTGTGGAAAGTAGACGCAGATAGAAAGGCATAAAAAAGTAGAAATCATCAGAATATCAAATAATGAAATCCAGAGTGACATCTAGTGACATGCTGCATCAGAAGCATGAGCATTTAATTGCTTAAATATACTGATTTTACTAGTCATATTAATTACAGCTTTCCAGAAAAGTTATTTAAAAAGGTGTTGCAGAAGTTTCTAACAAAATACATTCTGTAAGCTTATGAGACCCTTTGCAAATTAACTTACTAGAATGTTTGCTCCTGTCTGTTATTGATATCAATTCAAGTGGCAAACAAGTTTTCTACAAAAGCGCTTTACAAGTTCAGTATCACTGATGTTGCAATTAGTTTGTCAGTACAGATTCACCTTATAAATAACTTCCAAACCTGAACTGGAAGAGCTTAAACTCTTATATCTTTCTTCCATGAGCACTGACTCAAAATCATGAGTTTACTTAATTTTTGAGGTCTTTGTACCATATTTTTCAAGATGGCAGAGCAGTGTCTTCAAAGCAAGTTGCACTCAGCCTTCTGTTCTAAGCTTTTCCATTGGATTGGACTGGAGCTGGGAGAATCTGGTGCCTGGAAGTGCTGGAACAAAACAAATTTTTATTAAAAAAAATGAAATCCTGTTCTCAACTTAGCTTCCATCAAATACTCAGACAATAATTCCCTTTATTTCTATGGCAAAAAAATAAGTAAAAGCAATTTGTTATTAAAAGAAGAATGAAATTGATCTACACAGGCTGTTGAACAATAGAATACTTTATGGAATTGTAAGCAAAACACTAAATATACCTTTTAAATAATATTTTAAAAATGCCTGGAAAAATTATTTGCAAATTATTTTATTGTTATTATGCTTCAGTAAATAGGAAAGTACAGAATTCACTACGTGTGAATAAAACCCTTTTGTGGCTTGTTTGGTGAATGAATGTACAAGTTATTTTAAGGAAATTTGCTAATTTAAATCATATAGCCATTAATTTTTTAACTTTACTGTGTAAGAAATGCTTATAATTTTTGCCTTTTCACTAAAATTGGTGTAACACAGAGAGGAGGCAAAAGAATCATGTTAGACATAAAGCTTCCATGTTAGTAACTTTTAAAATACTGATTCAATTAACATGAGTGGAGAGACAGAGATAGAGAGAGGGAGAGAAAGAGAGAGAGAGAGAGAGAGAGAGAAAACAAAATATTTGGACAAAATAAATCTATATTTCCTTTTGGGGGGGTTATCTTCTTTATGAACTATGATAATGAGCTAGGGTAAATTATAAATTCATATTATAAGTATATTGTAATTATCACACAATTGTCCTAAAATGAAGAAATCTTGTATTTTAAAATTGATTTATTGTGCAAAGACCAGCAGCAGGAAAGACACTAGATTTCTTTCTCTATTTTCTTATGGGTTTCCACCTTTTCTCTTTACATACTCAGACTTTAAAAATTTAACTTTCTTTTGGAGACCAATAAAATTTTCCATAGATGTTTCTCACAATTACTCTTATGCACTTGCAAATCTTGAAGGTGCAAATACATTTTAGGTTGTATTTTTCTGTAAATGTTCAACTCTATAAAGAATAATCATAGACATCAGTTTCAAAGAAGTAAATACTAAGTAAAAGCTCTAATTTAGAGAGTAACAGTCTATTTTTATTATTCTCTTTTGTTGTTTTTTTTTTTTTTTTTTAAGTAGGATTAACACAGAAGGTAAAAGTCAGAAGGTGCTTGCTCAGTTCTTTATGCTCTAGAGCAGCACAGATTGCAGTAATCTGGCCAGGTAAATTGAATTCAGTGGTTTTATTTCATTAACTTTGCAGAAAGGAGATAACGTGTACAATGAATTGTAACTTTTTGTCTTCATTGGATATATCCTTCCAATCCACGCATATATCCAATAATTTCCTTTCTTCCATCCCTTACAGAGGTCCCCATGTTTTACACATCAGTTTCTCTTCATTTCTTCTCCCTAATTTCTCTTGTGTTTCTCCCCTCTTCCCACTCTTTATTATTTCATATCCCTTTCATGTCCTCACTATCGATTACAGGAAATCTTTACTGTACTGTGGCCAGCAGGTCAAGGGACGTGATTCTCCCTCTCTACTCTACTCTTATGAGACCCCACCTGGAGTACTGTGTTCAGCTCTGGGGCCCCCAGCACAAGAAGGACATTAAAACAAGTCCAGAGGAGGGCCATGATCAAAGGGATGGAGCACCTCTTCTATGAATAGAGGCTGAGAGAGTTGGGGTTATTCAGCCTGGAGAAGAGAAGGCTTGGGAGAGACCTTGTAGCAACTTTCCAGTACCTAAAAGGGGCATACAGGAAAGTTGGAGAGGAACTTTGTCAGGTAGTCTAGTGATAGGACAAGGAGTAACAGCTTTACATTAAAAAGGGGTCGATTTAGATTAGATATAAGGAAGAAATTCTTTCCTCTGTGGGTGGTGAGTGTTCTAGTTAGATTCCAGGGGCTGAAGCTGATTGGTTCCACTCAGCAAGGAGCAGACAAGATATATACATATATATATGTATAAAGTAAGCAAGCTTTATTATGAGCTATTTACATACATACTGACCCCAGGGCGATGACAATGGTACTGACAAGCACAGTGCTTTTCCCAGTCATTGGTTTTCTGGAGGAAGGAGCTGGCAGACACACAGCTTGAACGGGCATCCCCATTGAGGCAACGTTGTCCTCGGTAGTGCGTCTCACTCCTCTGGGGGAGTCCCAGTTTTATCCCTCCTACCTGGTAGCTGTTCTGACACGTGGGTCCAACACATGTCGCAAGGGCCGCCAGGCTCCTCTTGGTGTTGTATAAGCATGTCTACAAATGCGCATGTGCACTATTTGAGTTGGGGGCTGCACTTGCTCCGCAAGGGTTGTTACTTTATCCTTCATTGTCTTCCTCTGCTGCCCTTTGGCCTGCTTTTCCAGATGCAAGTGTTGTGGGCACAAGCCAAGCCACAAAGTTTCACCAGCCTTGCCACAGTCTCTCCAGCATTGTCTCAAAGCTTGGTTAGTTCCACATTTTTCTTCCTCTTTTCCCCCACTCAGCAACTTACACCCCCAGCGCCACGTGCCTAAGGACGAGCTATTCCACAATGGACAACACGACCACAGTCATAAGATCACTATGTTCTTACCCAGTGAGGCACTGGGACAGGTTGCCCAGAGAAGCTGTGGATGCCCCATCCCCGGAAGTGTCAAGACCAAGTTGGATATGGCTTTGAGCAACCTGGTCTAGTGGAAGGTGTCCCTGCATATGGTTGGGAGGTTGGAACGAGATGATCTTTAAGGTCCCTTCCAACCCAATCCTATGGTTGAAGAATGAGGTATTAGAATCCTAATTCTATGATTTACCATTAATAGTAAACAAGTTAACCAACCAGTAAATCAGATAAGCGTATCAGATACTCATATAATAGCCCTTAAAAGAGGGCTGACTCTTTTCTTACAATTGCTAGTTAAATGAGATCAGACCATTATTAAGTTTTTTCAAAATGACTACCCTTCAACGATTTTTCTGAGCATGCTCAGAAAAAAATTGTCTCTCTTTACAGTCAAGAAGGGGAGAACACAATTCCATCAAAAAAATAAAAATAATAATAGTAATAAAAAAATCTTGCACTTTTCAAAAATCAATGCATTAATTTACCAACAATTTTCATAAAATATTTTTTTTACTCAGAACTTCTCATATGGTTTTAGCCAGAGCATTGCAATTACACAACTCCACACAAACTAACACAATCGCATCTCTAAAGTACTAAAAGTACTGCACAGAAGCTTACTTGTGACCTTCCTAACACATAAAATATTTCCCTTCCAGACTGATGTGGGAAAGCTGTTACATGGAAATACAACCACAGAATTTACTATTTTTAATTCAAAAGTCCTGAATGGGTGTTACAATTTGGTGTTACATATTTGATTTCACTTACTCCCTTTTTACTTTTCCTTTCTAACTTTTCAGACTTCTCTACTGTGTTCAGAATTCCCTCTTCCATCCTCTTTGTTCCTTTCTCATTTCCATCCTCTCCACTGCATTTCATTGTTTATGGGGAGTTCTGGCAGTTTTGTCTCACCTAGCTTGTCTCTTTCAATTGCTCTGATCTGTGTGCATATAAAACACAATGTTTCTATCACAAAGCAAAATAACAAGCGCAACAAGAAATCTGACCTCTAGGATGTATGTAGTAACAATTACAGCAACAACTGGTTTGTCCCATGAAATCTGAGACCCTCAAATAGTGCTCTGTTAATTAAATAGAGTTAATTCAAGTATGTCATGCCTTGCACTTTCTCTGAAGCTGCTGCTGCATTATTTTCCTAAGAATGATGACCTAATTAAATAGATTTTGGCAAAGGCTCACAAAATCTGCACTTATTTCATTCACTCAGGAAAGACCTTTATAACTCTTTCATAACTGCAGGTGAAAAACTATTTCTCAATACCTCTTCAATGCATAATGAACATTAAACAGGAAATACCAGCTCAATGTGCCTTTATTATTTTTCAGATGTTGAAAAGGTGTAGACCAAGACAAGGATTTATTAATAGGATTTGGGTGCCTAATGGCCTTAGGGTTCCTTGAAAAACTCAAGCCAGAAGAATGTTCTCAGCATGTTTGCACAACAAGTTGATGGAATCATTTCATATATTTTAATCACAGTCTTCAGATTAATGACTGGCATGAGAGTCTCCAGATTTTCCTGGGCTGGTTTCCTAGTTCTTATTTTGGTATCATTACTATTTATGATCTCTTAATTTTCCTTATTCTTATTAACTTTGATAATCTTGCTCTTATCTTGAGAATTTTGATGTCTTGATTCATCACAATGTTATAAAACTTTCAGGAAATGCTTGATTAACTAATTGTATGAAAGAGAGGGAATGATAACTTCTTCTCTAACCACAATTTTAGCCAAAGCAGTTGTTGTTGTGGTCTACAGAATGCTACTCTTTTTGAGCGTATGTGTGTGTGTGAATGCACATTAATTTTGTTCAGAGAATGCCTACAAAATTGGCCTTCTACGTAACTGATGTGGAAAAAATGGCATGTCTGCTGATATTAAAAATCATTGGGAAACAAAAATGTGGGAAGAAGAAAAAAAAAAAAAAGAATCCAACACAAACTTCACTGATTTCCAACACCAGAAGACTGCTTTAAGTACTGTCATACAGAAACAAACTTACTGTAGTTTGCCTCTTTGATATCTCCCCTTTGATTCCTTTTCACTTCATTTAACAAAGGAGCAAGAAGTAGCCTTTACCAAAACTAGTGCCTACCCTTGTGGTTATAACATGCCATTGAAGAATGAATGATACAGTTTTGAAACATTCAGTCTGAGAAACAAACACCTTCTCACAATTTCTAGGAAGAATGACCCACATTTCAAACCAAATTATAAAGCATAGGGGAAAAGAAAGGGGGGATTGAGGGGTGGGAGTGGAAGGGGAGAAGAATAGGAACAAAAAGAAAAAACAAAAGAGAAAAAAAATGAAGAAAGAGTGCAAGATGGAAGCTTCCCTGTCACAGTTGTAAGAAGCAGAAGCAGATGGACTTGTGCTTACAAATGACATGTTGCAGGATTCTGAGATTCTGAACATGCCTATAGGTTTCTGTAAGAGACATTTGCTAATGGTTTCCTAGAACTCATGGGGAGCACAAATGAATAATTTTTAGGCATCTAATATTTTTCAAAAGGTTGGTGCTTTGGTGCTCTGATTCCTTCAAATGATGCTAGGTACCTATAGTAAAGGTGTAGCAGTATCCCAGTTGGGAATTGTAAAGTATATTCCTGAGTCTCTCCTTTATCATAATTTAAATCATCTCTCAATGTTCAAGCTACCTAGTCTTTCAGAAGTAATTAGTCTCCATAAATTGAAAATGAAATGAGCTGCAAATACTCAACAATATTGAAAATATGCTCAAATATTTAGATGTCTAAATACAGGTTAGAGAGCCTGTTTTGAAACAGGTTTGAAAATATGTTTTTATAAAAAGTACCTCCTGATACAAGCAGACAATATAGCTCTACAAATATCTTCCTTTTGCACACACATATACATACACACATGAAAACCAATTTAAAAAAAAAAAAAAAAAGAAAAAGAAACAAACAAGCATGAAAACACAAGCATTGGGGCAGTAATACAGGTGCTTAAATATAGGTTTCTAGTGCCAACTACGTCTAAATTAGAGAGGGAAAACAATGATGGACACCTGACTATTCCAGTGAAAAAGATTGTATTTATCATGTAAGTCACAAAGCACTTCTACTGTTGCTCATACAGACTTGCAAAGACAGTAATTTATCCGCAATCAGAGACTTACAGGTACTTTACCTTACTTTTTGAGCTGATAGTTTGAAAAATGAGATTAGAACATTTATGTATAAACCTGCTGTTAATAATTTATAACACTAGACTTTAGCTTAAAATAAATACTACGATTTAATATATTAAAAAATGCAAGTAATACAATTTTGTAAGTATGTTTATATTGTGAGTCATACACGCACACACACAAGAAAGATAACATTGTCCTTTGTGTCAATAAATCCACTGCTGCAAAAGCAGTGTGTATGCT
Source organism: Anser brachyrhynchus (assembly GCF_964034855.1). Lineage (NCBI taxonomy): Eukaryota > Metazoa > Chordata > Aves > Anseriformes > Anatidae > Anser > Anser brachyrhynchus. Next base: position 169,397,537 of record NC_137694.1, on the reverse strand, counting down.
TGTAAGACTGGACTCACTTCTTGCTGTTTCTACTGCTGTATGAGCACCCTCAGTGTGATGCTTTGGAAGCTTTGGGAGTCGTAATAATAACTATACTGCAGGAAGCAAATGTGGCAGCATTTACAGCTCCTTGAGGAGCTGCTTTTGTGCTCTCCCTGATACATACATAAAAGAAAGGATCCCCTTTTAGAGTAACTTTGGGAAATCATCAGTTTGGATGGTATTTCTTGTAACAAAGGGAGATTTCTAGGTTTTGACTAAAAGGCAAAAGAAATTAGGGAAAAAAAAAAAGTGTTAGAAAGGAGGAAACATTACACTGCTTGTGATTTGACTTCTCACAGATCCTCACACCAGCATCGCACACATCCAGCAGTCTACATGCAAAAATTTTGGTGGTTCATTTTCTCCCAGAGGCTCCTGTAGCTTGACACCTACCTTCCCTCCCGCACAGGTTTGTCACAGCATTCTCAACCTTAACTAGAAAGGAAGCATAACCAATATACATTTTTAAAAAACAAAACAAAATAAAAAATGAGCAAGAAATGTTAACAATGGAATAAAATATCAGAATATATTTCTAGAAAGGAAAACTTTAAAGCTTTTCACAACAGGCAGAACATTTCTGCCATGTGGATAAATATCTCCTTGGAATTACCTGACTTCTGACATCTGTATGGAGAGACTGAATAAAAACAAACAAACAAACAAATAAATAAATAAATTATTTACGTTATTGTATACCAATGAGAATAATAGCTCTTAATGCAATATCTGATGTTCTCACTAATGGTCCATTTCTATATGATAGATCGATAGTTTTGTTGCATAAATGACAGAATTTCAAGCATTAAATAATATTGTATTTAAGAACAAGACAAGCCATATGCTTTCTAAAACCAGAACCCTTTTATGTGGGGAGGATGAAAAAATAGGTGACTCTTATGGAGCAATTTTGAAGGAAAAGGATTACCTACAAAGGATTTTCTTTTTTTTTTAAAGATACTAAATTAAACACAAACAAATTGAATACAGAGAAAACACTTTAAAAAAATCAGTTCAAAGCATGTTGCTAGATAAATTAAAAGTCTATATCCTCCTGTCCTATAAAAGTCATCCAACCTTGGAATTTTAAGAGTAGGTCTTACTAAACTATATCTGAAAATATCTCAAGTACTCCCACAGATACCATGGAATATTCTAGGCCACAAATGAGAAACAAGAATGATTGCTTTAGAAAAAGTATTGTGTAATGTAATGGTGCCCTCACTCTTTAGCCTATATCATCATTCATTTCTTCTTCTAAATGTATATAATTACATTTTAAGATGTTCCTTAGAAGAAGCTTAGTGTAATTGCTATGATCCTTTTTAATAATGCCATGAGAAACAGAACAACAGATCCAAATAAAATATACCTCCTTAAAGTATAAGTCAAAGGCTATCCACATGGAAGGCTGAAAAATAATCAGATTTTGCATTCTATCCTTTCAACAATACAACTGCACTTTCAAATATGCTTTGTTGTTTTCTTTTAATTCACAAAAATTAATCTTATAGATGTAGATGCCAGATTTGCATTAATTAAAACTCCACTGTAGAAGCCAGGCTTAATTGCAATCAAATTTGCTTAATTATGCATGGCGAGAGATTCCCAAATGAGAAAGGTTTTAGTAAGGATTTTTGTTTTTTATACTGACAGAATAAATTGAAATTGTCATTTTTTGTGTTTTATGTAACACTTGTAAATAATTTGTGGAGCACCTTAAGTCTTCTATGTAAAGCAATGTTATTGCTTAAGTAATTATAACAATCTGCATTTTTCATTGTTAATTGTGGGTGTCAGCCTCATTAATTTTAATTTACAGCCTGTAATGAAATTAAGAAAATTTTATGCTGATCTGCTGAAACTCATCTTATAGAAAGTTACTTAATAAAACTGAAGTTCAAAAAAGTAAGGAATTTATTCTTGCACTGTCAAGACAAGTAACAAATGTTCACTTTTCTTACAAGTTTCTCTTCTAATTTTAAATCAATATCTAGTAAACAATTTGTGACAAAGTTTGAGAAAGTTAAATCTGCAAATTTTTCACTTCAAAGAGCAATTACATAGAAAGGAGACATAATATGTAGTTTTATTGCCAACAGATAATATGTCACTCAAAAAATTTGTTGTAACTATCTTATTGTTCATAAATTTTTATTATATCTGTATGTTGCTTGATTAGTCAGATGACTTCACTAACTATATACTGAACATTTAAAAAGGCAAATATTATTAACATGAAATCACAGGGTAACTCATCATGAACTGCATGAAACAAACAATAACAATTGTGCAAATGGAAATAAGCAGCTTCCATATTCCCATTACAGCTACAAGAAAACAAAACAAAACAAAATTTGAGATTCATGAGTTGAAAATGTAGTGTCCTATAAGCTGCTTCTGTTGGATCCAGAGAAGGATGTGCTGCAATTCTGATCTTTCCAGTACACATTGACATGAGCATGACTGCCACTGTGGCCATGCCTTGCAAAACTCTGCTGTAAGCATGAGATGTCCTACTGAAACAAAAGGACTGAACATCATCTTCAAGCTTACACTCCTTGCATTAGGATGTATTACATTTTTAAAAGACTAAAAAAAGTTAGTTTTATATTTGTTTTTTACTGCACTTCTGGTGGCAATTATTTCTAGCATGGGATCCTTAGCTCAGATCTTCATCCCTGTGTTCAGGAAAGAGGCTTAAGTTTAAATCTAAGAAGCTAAATTTTTAAATTGCCTAGGGGAAGTCAAGAAACTTTCTTATATTTTTTTTCATAATGGGCACTCAAATTTGGTCAAATCTTGTTGCTTTTTTAGGGAAAGCTCCAAATTCAAGACAAATATAGTATACAATTCTGGGTCTGCAAACTACATTAGTTTCCTGTGACCAGGAATTACTTTACAAAGTTCTACTCCCCTATTTAAAAAAATACTCTTCTCTTTCATAGGGACAGTACTAAAAAGCATAAAACACACTCACCATTCATCTTAAATTGTTAAAATATATTATTTTTTGTGTGTGACAAATATCTGTTTAACTAATACATGCAAGATTTTAATGTAGTATTATAATCTAATGTGCTGAGGGAGTTGGCAGATGTGATTGCTGGGCAGCTTCCATCATCTATCAGCAGTCTTGGTCATCTGGAGAGGTCCCAGAGGACTGGAGACTTGCTAATATGACACCCATCAATAAGAAGAGTCATAAGGAGGACCCAGGGAACTACAAGCCTGTCCGCCTGACCTAGGTGACAAGAAAGGTGATGGCACAGATCATCTTCACATAACCACAGAATCGCAGAATCATTTAGGTTGGAAGAGACCTCCAAGATCACCTAGTCCAACCTCTGACCTAACACTAACAAGTCCTCCACTAAACCATATCACTAAGCTCAACATCTAAACGTCTTTTAAAGACCTCCAGGGATGGTGACTCAACCACTTCCCTGGGCAGCGCATTCCAATGCCTAACAACCCTTTCAGTAAAGAAGTTCTTCCGAATATCCAAACTAAATCTCCCCTGATGCAACTTTAGCCCATTCCCCCTCATCCTATCACCGGGCATGTGGGAGAATAGACCAACCCCCACCTCGCTACAGCCTCCTTTAAGGTACCTGTAGAGGGCAAGAAGGTTGCCCCTGAGCCTCCTCTTCTCCAGCTCCCTCAGCTGTTCCTTGTAAGACTTGTGCTCCAGACCTCTTCGTTGCCCTTCTCTGGACACACTCCAGCACCTTGATGTCCTTCCTGTAACGAAGGGCCCAAAACTGAAATGTGTTTTGATGCAATCACACAGCATGTGCAGGGCAACCTGGGAACCAGGCCCTGCCAGCATGGGTTCATGAAAGGGAGGTCCTGCCTGACCAACCTCCTGACCAACCTCATCTCCTTCTATGACCAGGTGACCTGCCTGGTGGATGAGGGAAAGGCTGTTTATGTAGTCTACGTGGACTTCAGCAAAGCTTTTGACATGGTCTCCCACAGTATTCTCCTGAAGAAGCTGGCAGCCCATGGCTTGGACAGGTGCATGCTTTGCTGGGTTAAAAACTGGGTGGACAGCTTGGCACAGAGTTTGGTGGTGAATGGAGTGAAATTCAGCCAGCGACCTGTCACCAGTGTTGTTCCCCAGGGGTCAGTATTGGGGCCCAGCCTCTTTAATATCTTTATTGATGATTTGGATGAGGGAATTAAGTGCACCCTCAGTAAGTTTGCAGACGACATCAAGTTGGGGGAAGTGTCTATCTGCTGGAGGGTAGGAAGGCTCTGCAGAGGGTCCTAGACAGGTGGAATTGATGGGCAGAGGCCAATGGCATGAGGTTCAACATGGCTAAGTGACAGGTCCTGCACTTTGGCCACACCAATCCCATGCAGCGCTACAGGCTTGGGGGAGAGTGGTTCAAAAGCTGTGCAGGGGAAAAGGATCTGGGGGTGCTGGTTGATGTTCGCCTGAACATGAGCCGGCAGTGTGCCCAGGTGACCAAGAAGGCCAAGGGCATCCTGGCTTGTATCAAGAATAGTGTAGCCAGCAGGACTGGGGAGGTGATCATTCCCTTGTACTTTGCTCTGGTGAGACCGCTCCTCAAGTACTGTGTTCGGTTTGGGGCCCCTCATTAGCAGAAAGACATGGAAGCCCTGGAGCGTGTCAAGAGAAGGGCCACAAAGCTGGTGGGTGAAGGGTCTGGAACATAAGTCCTATAAGGAGCGGCTGAGGGAACTGGGGTTGTTTAGTCTGGAGAAGAGGAAGCTCGGGAGAGACCTTATTGCTCTCTACAGCTACCTGAAAGGAAGGTGTGGGGAGCTGGGTGTCAGTCTCTTCTCGCAGATAACTAACCATAGGACTAGAGGGAATGGCCTCAAATTGCACCAGGGGAGGTTCAGATTGGAAATTAGGAGAAATTTCTTCTCAGAAAGAGTAGTCAGGCATTGGAACGAGTTGCCCAGGGAGGTAATGGAGTCACCATCCCTGGGGGTGTATAAGGAAAGGTTGGACCTGATGCACAGGGACATGATTTAGTGGGTGTTATTGGTGTTGGGGTGATGGTTGGACCAGATGATCTTGGAGGTCTTTTCCAACCTTAATGCTTCTATGATTCTATTAATAAAGGTTTTTTTTCTTTGAATAATGTTATATTTTTCCCATCTCAATTGGGAGGTTTTGAATATTTGAAGTATAATTTTTTAAAGTCAATATTTTCAAGATGTGAAATTATATTAGAAATGTAATGAGGGAAATCACGCGAAATATAATAAGTACATAGTGTGATATTCAGGATATCTGAAAAAGCTCTGAAAACTCAGAGAAAGAAAATTCCAATGTGATAAATTTTCCAGTTTCTGGATGCTTTCAGTAAAACTATATAATAGAAATCCAGAGTCAACAAATTCTACGGACCTGAAGCCTTACATTCTGTATTATTTTACCTTTTTGATTAGAACTGGAAGATAAATTCTAAACAATAGGGTTTTTCTTTGTTGTTTTGTTTTAAGTTCAAATACAATAAAAAAATCATTTCACTCTTTGTTATTGCACACCTAAAATTCCATGATGTCTCATTCATTTTCTTCCCAAATGTACTCACTTCAGTACAAAAATACCTCACACAACCAATTAATTTTTCATTTCATTGCCAAAATACTTTTTTCTGTATATTTCTGAAACTTCCATAAAATGTAATATTCTTAAAATTAAGCATAATGGCATAGTCAACAACCACCACTGGCGTTGTCTATGGTCACTTTATTTAGATTTTTTTTAAACATATTCATTGTTTTGTTTTTCAAACCTCAGCCCTTCAAACTCTAACTTTCCCTTCCTCTGTTCTGCTGAGTTTGCATCATTGTCCCAGCCATGCAAGAAAACAGAAAGATATGGCTTAATTAGGCTTCAACTTTATTAATTTAATTTATCTGGGGACTATCCAGCAGCAATTTCTACAATACAGGTCATAAATTTTTCATTAATTATTTTCTCTTGGAGGAGGGCTGCCATCAGCTTTCAGTCCCGAAGCGGGACTGATGGTGATCCACCACCATCTTTAAATGACAGTTAGGAAGGAAACGTTCTCTTCTTGTCACACTAGACATTGAGAGTCTTGCTTCCACCTCCTTTTGAGAATGCTTTCAGTTTTGTCCTTCTCTAAGTCTACTTTACTAAGGAAGTAGATCTTTTGTGGTAGTTCAAGTACCTGAGATAAATTTTACTGTCTCGGAGAGGCTGATGATGAGAGGGCTAGGCCAGACAATCTAAGGTATATCCCCTACACAGATTTACAAAGCTGAGTGGCTGATCTGAGCTATCCATAGAGATTTCCTTCACCTGGATTTCCAAAATCTGTGAAGGAAGGTGATGCTTAAAAGAAAATTCTTTTCTCAAGGTATCCATTCTACTGAAGAAAAAAAAAAAAAGGCAAACAGGCAAACAGAAGTTCACTCTGGATCCTATTTTTGAATTGTAGTTTTCACTTTGGAACCTCCTCTTTCCTCATCTTAATATTCCCAGGGCTCTTTTTTTTTTTTTTTTTCATTTTTGCTGGAAGCTATCCATTGTGGATTTGCTTGCCTTTCTTTTTAACCGATATTAGGAAGCATTCACTGTTATGATCCTTCACACACTTATGCAATGCTTTGGATGAAAAAGCATTATATGATATCATAAAATTTAATACAAAAAAATGTAAAGAAACAACAGAAATGACAATGGGGAGAAGCTGTTGTGGGGAGAAGCTGTTATTTTTCCAGCAACCGAAGGCACATAAAATATAAATATATATAAATTAATAGAATATTATAATATCATATACTTTCTACATTTTAAGCTATATAATATTATAAAAATGTATTTTGTACTTTTAATTATATGAAGAATATAGAATAAAATATGCACATGATATGTAATATAAAATGTAGCTGACTCTAAGAATTTGCAATCTGAACATGTGAAAACTAACATGGCAGGGAAAGAAATAATAATCCATTACTGGGAAGATGTGAAAGGAAACTCTGAGCTTGTGTTCTGCCCTCTGCTCCTGTTTTTCCTGTATATAAAGCTTTCTACTCTACTTGAACATTTAAATGGAAAGCATAATCTTTAAGGCAGATGAGTTCCAGAAATTATTGCATGGTCTAGGATATGCCTGATCCACCACAACACTGCAATTGAAGGACAGAAATACTGAAACATTTAACTGTTTTATTAAAATATTAAAAAACCTCAATGCCATACATTCTTTACTACTTTAAAGGGGTTTTATTTTCATTTTCATTTTTCACATTGGCCTGTAGTGAAGCAGTTATCAAAGTGCTTTTGAATGTGCTGAAAACCGGTAGCAGAGGCCTCAAAGGATTTGCAAGAAATTATAGATGACGTCTGAATCAGATTCCCACTTTTGTGTTTGAACTAAGTGTAGGTGGTTATAATGGATGAAGGTCTTTTCAGTATGCAATAAAACTAAGAATGTAATTAGTCTAATATGTTATAAAATTGTACAGAAGTAAAACTGAACAGTAATAATATAGGCTTCTAATATCCAACATGTGAGCATGTTTTCCTTCCTAAATGGGTAGCAACCGGTACTCACCTCTAAGGCCTACTGAATTGTGACATGTCTTCTGAGGGATACATACAGAAAATGCCACTAGCAAGTGAGTTCCAATCTACATGCAGCATACTTTTTTTTTTTTTCTTTTTTCTTGCAATATTACTTAGGACTTTTTATGTTGTCTTTTGGTAGTAAGCTTTACTTCTGCTGAGAGCAGGAATGACAGTGAAGCATAAAGTAAGCTAGATTATTTTAAAAGGTGAGAACTATTACATTATTAGGCTCAGTCTCACAAGTTTTCTCTTTTTTGGCTTTCCACCCTTTCTCTTTCCTTTCTTCATTCTCTTTCATCCCTCTCCATTTCCTTGAGCAACACCAGGACAGATTCAGCCTCTCATTTCTGACACAGCCAAACTCCAGTTTGTTGTCCTGACTGAGGCAAATCACATCAGCTCTGCACAGAAGGTCTGTATTTAAACTCTTACAAAAAGAGATAATCTTTAATCTTCTCAATTGTACCC